>NC_079197.1:138910510-139130510 GCF_029499605.1 Hyla sarda | reverse complement strand
GGTTAAAAAGTTTGTGATTTTTTTTAAGCGCAACAATAATAGAAAAGTATATAATAATGGGTATCATTTTAATCGTATTGACCCTCAGAATAAAGAACACATGTCATTTTTACCATAAATTGTACGGCGTGAAAACGAAACCTTCCAAAATTAGCAAAATTGCGTTTTTCGTTTTAATTTCCCCACAAAAATAGTGTTTTTTGGTTGCGCCATACATTTTATGATATAATAATGAGTTATGTCATTACAAAGGACAACTGGTCGCGCAAAAAGGCCAAAATGGGCTGAGTCCTTAAGGGGTTAATATAAATCACATAAAATTATATTATCCTACCTGTCTTCCAATGTTCCGATCTCTGGCGGCTGCTCTCTTTTCCTGCACACACTCCCAATAATGGTCCCCTGCTTAAAAAAGATTTACCCGAATGTACCCGAATACCGAATATATACGAAAAATTAAACCCACCCGAATACGAATGTATCCGAAAAAAAATCAAACCCAGACACCTGAATACCGAATGTATCCGAAAAAAAATGAAACCTAGACACCCGAATACCGAATGTATCTGAAAATAAAAACTGAAAATATTACTGAACCGAACATTTTATAAAAAACGAAAAAACTAAACGAAAAAAAAAGAAAATTTTTCTTCTGCACATGTCTATCAGTAAGGTGTAAAATAAAATAAAAATGGTCAGGGTTAAATAAAATATTTGGCCTCCTTATATTATAATCATTTCTAAAGACATATTCTTATTAAAGGGGTACTCCAGTACTTTAAAACATATATCCTATTCCCAGAATAGGGCAAAATCATCTGATCACCCTTGATCTCCAGAATGGGACCCCATCTCTCCCTTTGCATGGAGCAGCTTGTTGGCACATGCTCCATGCATTTTATATGGGACCCGAGTACAGCACTTGTGTATCTCTGACGCTCCCATAGAAAATGCATGGAACACATGGTGACAAGTCGCTCCATGAACAAGGAGAGACAGGGCCCCGTTCTGGAGATCCCATGGGGTCACAGAGGTTGGACCCCCTCGATAAAATACTTATCCGCTATCCTTCAACAGTGAATAGACCCTGAGGTGCAGCATTTAGTAGAGAGACCTCTTACCTTGTACTTCAGGGTATTTGAGAAGTATTAGAAAGCTATATCTCAACGTCATGGTTGTAGACTCTGTCCCAGCAAAGAACAAATCGATCACCATCCCCAGTAGGTTCCTTTCCTGAAACTCACTTTCTGGATTTTTTTTTTCCTGAAAAAATAGTTTTAGCAGAATTTTCCATGTTTATAGTATTTCAATTAATTTTTCGAACTGTAACATGAAAGGCCATTGAAAATGATCAGATCTATGCAGAACAATTTTCCAACACATTCATCCGTACTGTGATCACTGACACCTTAACCTCTTAAGGACCAGGCCATTTTACACCTTAGGACCCGGCCATTTTTTGAACATCTGACCACTGTCACTTTAAACATTAATAACTCTGGAATGCTTTTAGTTATCATTCTGATTCCGAGATTGTTTTTTCGTGACATAGTCTACTTTAACAAAGTGGTAAAAAAAATTTGTAACTTGCATCCTTTCTTGGTGAAAAATTTGAAAATTTTATGAAAAATTTGAACATTTAGCATTTTTCTAACTTTGAAGCTCTCTGCTTGCAAGGGAAATGGATATTCTAAATATTTAAAAAAAAAATTCACATATACAATATGTCTACTTTATGTTTGCGTCATAAAATTGACAAGTTTTTACTTTTGGAAGACACCAGAGGGCTTCAAAGTTCAGCAGCAATTTTCCAATTTTTCACAAAATTTCCAAACTCACTATTTTTCAGGGACCAGTTCAGGTTTGAAGTGGATTTGAAGGGTCTTCATCTTAGAAATACCCCACAAATGACCCCATTATAAAAACTGCACCCCCAAAGTATACAAAATGATATTCGGTCAGCCTTTTAACCCTTTAGGTGTTTCACAGGAATAGCAGGAAAGTGAAGGAGAAAATTCACAATCTTCATTTTTTACACTCGCATGTTCTTGTAGACCCAATTTTTGAATTTTTACGAGGGGTAAAAGGAGAAAATGTATACTTATATTTGTAGCCCTATTTCTCTCGAGTAAGCAGATACCTCATATGTCTATGTAAAGTGTTCGGCGGGCGCAGTACAGGGCTCAGAACCAAAGGAGTGACAAGGGGATTTTGGAGAGTACGTTTTTCTGAAATGGTTTTTGGGGGGCATGTTGCATTTAGGAAGCCCCTATGGTGCCAGAACAGCAAAAAAAAAACATGCCATACCATTTTGGAAACAAGACCCCTTGAGGAACGTAACAAGGAATTAAGTGAGCCTTAATACTTCACATGTGTTTCACGACTATTGCATATGTAAAAAAATAAAATAAAATTTCACTAAAATGTGTGTTTCCCCCCAAATTTCAAATTTTTGCAAGGGTTAATAGCAGAAAATCCCCCCCAAAATGTGTAACCCCATCTCTTCTGAGTATGAAATCTAGAGAAAGGAAGGAAGGCGCCTCATGTGCGGGATCAGTAGATCTTGCAGGTGGGGATAGGGGAAGGTAATTCCCAAGCCGCTTACCAAAGTTGGTTGTGCGCCCACACACAACAAGGTTAGAAGCAGAAGAGATATGAAGGCAGGTCCACTGCAGCCCTCCTGGATAGGTATGGAATCAAAGGCGAATGACCAGGGAGTCAGGAGTTTGTCTGGCGCAGAGAGGAACCATCAGACAGCCAAGTAAAATCAATGGATTTATTAGATGCAACGCGTTTCGCTGCGCATGCGCAGCTTCATCAGGCATGACAAAGGGAGGCTGGTAACAGGTATATATACCTCCAGGAATTAACCATTAGAGTGCTTTTTGAAAAGAATTGTTACATAGAGTTACATATCCATATGACAATATATAAAAAAGATACATAAATACATATAAATAGAAATCACAAAAATAGTAATAAGACAGCAATATGAAAGCACAATGCAATCCTATAAATATATATATAAATATATATAATTATCGCATGTGATGTGAATATGACACCAAAACGACTCAAGAAATCGCTCCGCTAAATCGCCGGTGTGACACTCAACCACACAAGTTGGATATTATTTCAAAAAATATATATATATGGTATAAAGAGTCATGTCAATTGGTTCAGGAGATAAAAAAATTATTATTTAATTGTATATCGCTACCTTATTAAAAAATAATAATAATAAAATAAAATAATAAAAAATAAGTGACAGTGCGAAAAACCAAACCGCAACTGATCAGAGGGGAATGTATGAACACTACTTAGAGAATAAGATAAACTCAATTAACTAATGCGGTATTGAATACAGCAACCGGCGAAAACGCAGGGTGTGAATATTCGTACAAGAATCCGGATTAACAAACAATAAATGAATTAAAAATACAAAAATGTTTATATGTAAAAAAGAAGAAGAAAGGGAAATCAACAAAACTTAGATAATAAAACATAAAAAATGAATAAATAAATACACCGTGGGGCGCTACAGGGTGAACAGTACAGAAGGAACAAGGAAAAATCAAGGTATGATGTTTTCAAAATTAATCCATATGGAACGATGGGAAGTTTTTAAATCCCAAATTATCAAATTATTTAACTGTATCAATACATTCATTAAAACCTTGAGGGTGCAAAGTATGTAATTTGTGAATCCAAAAGGATTCGCGATTATTGAGTCTTTGTATTCTATTAGGTAAATGAATGGGGATAGTTTCTAAAATAATTAATTTTAGAGTTTCAGTGTTTTTTTGATGATAGAGAGTGAAATGACGGGAAAGACTATGCAACAAAAAACCATGTTTTATGTTCCATCTGTGTTTGTTCATCCTGGAGCGCACCGTTTGTGTGGTACGGCCAACATATTGGCGATCGCAACCACAGGTTAATAAATAAATAGCAAAAGTGGTGTCGCAATTTAATGAATCCTTAATTTTGAATGTTTGTTGTGTAAAAAGGGAAGAAAAGGTATCAGTTTGGATTATCCAAACTGATACCTTTTCTTCCCTTTTTACACAACAAACATTCAAAATTAAGGATTCATTAAATTGCGACACCACTTTTGCTATTTATTTATTAACCTGTGGTTGCGATCGCCAATATGTTGGCCGTACCACACAAACGGTGCGCTCCAGGATGAACAAACACAGATGGAACATAAAACATGGTTTTTTGTTGCATAGTCTTTCCCGTCATTTCACTCTCTATCATCAAAAAAACACTGAAACTCTAAAATTAATTATTTTAGAAACTATCCCCATTCATTTACCTAATAGAATACAAAGACTCAATAATCGCGAATCCTTTTGGATTCACAAATTACATACTTTGCACCCTCAAGGTTTTAATGAATGTATTGATACAGTTAAATAATTTGATAATTTGGGATTTAAAAACTTCCCATCGTTCCATATGGATTAATTTTGAAAACATCATACCTTGATTTTTCCTTGTTCCTTCTGTACTGTTCACCCTGTAGCGCCCCACGGTGTATTTATTTATTCATTTTTTATGTTTTATTATCTAAGTTTTGTTGATTTCCCTTTCTTCTTCTTTTTTACATATAAACATTTTTGTATTTTTAATTCATTTATTGTTTGTTAATCCGGATTCTTGTACGAATATTCACACCCTGCGTTTTCGCCGGTTGCTGTATTCAATACCGCATTAGTTAATTGAGTTTATCTTATTCTCTAAGTAGTGTTCATACATTCCCCTCTGATCAGTTGCGGTTTGGTTTTTCGCACTGTCACTTATTTTTTATTATTTTATTTTATTATTATTATTATTTTTTAATAAGGTAGCGATATACAATTAAATAATAATTTTTTTATCTCCTGAACCAATTGACATGACTCTTTATACCATATATATATTTTTTTTGAAATAATATCCAACTTGCGTGGTTGAGTGTCACACCGGCGATTTAGCGGAGCGATTTCTTGAGTCGTTTTGGTGTCATATTCACATCACATGCGATAATTATATATATTTATATATATATTTATAGGATTGCATTGTGCTTTCATATTGCTGTCTTATTACTATTTTTGTGATTTCTATTTATATGTATTTATGTATCTTTTTTATATATTGTCATATGGATATGTAACTCTATGTAACAATTCTTTTCAAAAAGCACTCTAATGGTTAATTCCTGGAGGTATATATACCTGTTACCAGCCTCCCTTTGTCATGCCTGATGAAGCTGCGCATGCGCAGCGAAACGCGTTGCATCTAATAAATCCATTGATTTTACTTGGCTGTCTGATGGTTCCTCTCTGCGCCAGACAAACTCCTGACTCCCTGGTCATTCGCCTTTGATTCTGAGTATGAAGGTACCCCATAAGTTGGCCTGTAGTGCACTACGGGCGAACTACAATGCTCAGAAGAGAAGGAGTCATATTTGGCTTTTTGAGAGCAAATTTTGCTCGGGGGCATGTCCCATTTAGGAAGCCCCTATGGTGCCAGGAGAGCAAAAAAAACCCACCTGGCATACCATTTTGGAAACTAGACCCCTTGAGGAATGTAACAAGGAATAAAGTGAGCCTTAATATCCCTCAGGGGTTTCACGACTTTTGCATACGTAAAAAAAAAAGAATTTCACTAAAATGGGTGTTTCCCCCCAAATTTCACATTTTTGCAAGGGTTAATAGCAAAAAATACCCCACAAAATTTGAAACCCCATCTCTTCTGAGTATGGAGGTACCTCATAAGTTAACCTGAAGTGCACTATGGGTGAACTACAATGCTCAGAAGAGAAGGAGTCATATTTGGCTTTTTGAGAGCAAATTTTGCTCGGGGGGCATGTCGCATTTAGGAAGCCCCTATGGTGCCAGAACAGCAAAATAACCCCCACAAGGCATACCATTTTGGAAACTAGACCCCTTGAGGAATGCAACAAGGGGTACAGTGAGCATTTACCCCCACTGGTGTCTGTCAGATCTTTGGAACAGTGGGCTGTACAACATTTTTAATTTGCACAGCCCACTGTACCAAATATCTGTCAGACACCAGTGGGGTGTAAATTCTCACTGCACCCCTCATAACATTCCATGAGGGGTATAGTTTCCGAAATGGGGTCACATGTGTTTTTTTTTTTTCTTTTTTGCGTTTGTCCAAACCTCTGCAACAATCAGCCACCCCTGTGCAAATCACCTCAAATGTACATGGCGCACTCTCCCTTCTGGGCCTTGTTGTGCGCCCCCAGAGCACTTTGCGCCCACATATGGGGTATCTCCGTAGTCGGGAGAAATTGCATTTCAAATTTTTGGGGGGGCTTTTTTCCCTTTTACCTCTTGTCAAAATGAAAAGTATAGGGCAACACCAGCATGTTAGTGTAAACTATTTATTTTTTTACACTAACATGCTGGTGTAGACCCCAACTTCACATTTTCATAAGGGGTGAAAGGAGAAAAAGCCCCCCAAAATTTGTTATGGGGTATCTCCGTATTCGGGAGAAATTGCCTATGTGGCCCTAAACTGTTGCCTTGAAATACGACAGGGCTGCAAAGTGAGAGCGCCATGCGCATTTGAGGCCTAAATTAGGGATTTGCATAGGGGTGGACATAGGGGTATTCTACGCCAGTGATTCCCAAACAGGGTGCCTCCAGCTGTTGCAAAACTCCCAGATGCTTGGACAGTCAACAGCTGTCCAGCAAAACTGGGAGTTGTTGTTTTGCAACAGCTGGAGGCTCCATTTTGGAAACAGTGGCGTACCAGACATTTTTCATTTTTATTGGGGAGGGGGGCTGTGTAGGGGTATGTGTATATGTAGTGTTTTTTACTTTTTATTTTATTTTGTGTTAGTGTAGTGTTTTTAGGGTACAGTCACATGGGCGGGTGGGTTACAGCGAGTTTCCCGCTGCGAGTTTGAGCTGCCGCGCAAAATTTGCTGCATCGCAAACTTGCAGCCTGATACTCACTGTAAGCCCCTGCCCATGTGAATGTACCCTGTACATTCACAGGGGGGGACCTCCAGCTGTTGCAAAACTACAACTCCCAGCATGCACAGTATATCAGACAATGTTTCCCAACCAGTGTGCCTCCAGCTGTTGCAAAACCACAACTCCTAAACATTCTCTGCATCCTGGGAGTAATAGTTCGGCAACATCTTTAGAGCCAGATGTTGCCGAACTACAACTCCCAGCATGCTTGGAGTTGTAGTTTTGCAACATCTGGAGGACTACAGTTTGCAGACCACTAATACAGTGGTTCCCAATCTGTGCCCTTCTAGATGTTGCAAAACTACAACTCCCAGTATGCCAAAACTGTCCAGGCATGCTGGGAGTTGTAGTTCTGCAACATCTGAAGGGCCAGATGGTACAGAACTACAACTCCCAGTATTCCTGCACAGTAAGGGCATGCTGAGAATGTGTAGTTTTGCAACATCTGGAAGGGCACAGTGGTCTCCAAACTGTGGACCTCCAGATGTTGCAAAACTGCAACTCCCAGCATGCCCAGACCCCAAGGGCTGTCTGGGCATGCTGGGAGTTGTAGTTTACAGGGTCCCATTACAGCAATGCATGTCGCTTTACGGCGACGTGCATTGCTGTAAAGGGCCCGACCGCGGCTGAAGATCAACTCACCTGTCGCCGCCACCTTCATCGCAGGGATCCGGGTCTTCAGGGACGAGGTAAGTACCGGGGCCGGTCCTCAGCACTCCCCCGTCCCCCGCCGCGTCCTCCGGTCTTCCTCCCGTCTTCTCCGGACTTCCAGGGGCCGGGCGGGAGGAAGTAACCGCCCCCCCCCCCTGCGATTGGTCGGTTAACTAACCGAAGAATCGCTCCGATACTTCAGCATGGTCCTGGCTGTCTGTGACAGCCGGGATCATGCAAAATTACCGGGCGGTCGGGTCCCAGAGACCCGATCAGCCCGGTATCGCCGCAGATCGCAAGGGCGATTTCCCTTGCGATTTGCGGCAATCGCCGACATGGGGGGCCTACATGGCCCCCCTCGGCGTTTGCCCTGGATCCCTACTGAAGGATTTCAGCAGGCATCCAGTTCCGATCTCTGCCTGGCGCGCGGCAGAGACTGGAAAACGCCAGGGCGTATGGATATGCCCTGGGTCCTTAAGGCCCAGGGTGTGATACGCTCTGGGTCCTTAAGAGGTTAAAGGGGTACTCCACTGGAAGACATTTTTTTTTTTCTTTTTTATGAACCGGTGTCAGAAAGCTAAACAGATTTGTAAATTACTTCCAATTAAAAATATAAATTCTTCCAGTACTTATCAGCTGCTGTATACTACAGAGGAAATTCTTTTCTTTTTTAATTGCCTTTCTATCTGACCACAGTGCTCTCTGCTGACACCTCTGTCCATGTCAGGAACTGTCCAGAGCAGGAGAGGTTTGCTATGGGGATTTGCTCCTACTCTGGACAGTTCCTAAAATGGACAGAGGTGTCAGCAGAGAGCACTGTGGTCAGACAGAAAGGAAATTAAAAAATAAAAGAGCTTCCTGTGGAGCATATGGCAGCTGATAAGTACTGGAAGGATTACTATTTTTAAATAGAAGTAGTTTACAAATCTGTTCAACTTTCTGGCACCAGCTGATTAAAAAAAAAGAAAAAAAAATGTTTTCCAATGGAGTACCCCTTTAAGGCATCAGTCAGTGGTTTCCACAGTTTGCGGACCTTAGTCATGTGATGAAGCCTACCCCATTTTGATGAGGAAGAAATCAATGAGGTCCCGAGGGTAATTCTTATCGAGGGTGTCTTGGTGTGATTTTATCATTTCCTTCACAAATGTTTTTAACTTGACATTGTTTGCTAAGATTTTCTGGTGTGGTCCAGGAAGGCGTCTCATCAAACGGGGGAACATACCGAGAAGCTGAAAAATAGCGCCAATCATCTACAACGTGCTGTAGGTTTTAGAGATGAAGGATTAGGATTCACTCGGCAGAAAAATTCCAGATAGATATTTGGTGTGCAACAGGTGCTGGATTGCTCATATATGTGCTGTCTCCTTTGATGACAATGCATATACTATCCGAAATTTTAATTTCCTCCGCAGAATTTGTGCCATGTGCACAGTGCAGCAGAAACCCATAAAAGCAAAACGGTCATCCTGTAGGGTCAGTGAGTTAAATACGTACCTGCTGCATTGGGCGCAGACGGCGGGCCCGCCGAGTGAATTTGAATATTCATGACCACTGGGCACATGTGCTCTTTAGGCACAAGCACTCACGTGACCAGCGACCATGAATATTCAAATTCACCCGGTGGGCTCGCCTCCAGCACTCAATTCACCGAAGATAGAAGGGGACCTTCGGAGGGACACCGCGCCAGACTGAAGGTACATATTTAAGTCACTGACCCCGCATTGGTCTCCTGTTCACTCACACTATAACCCAGTGTATTGGGTTTAGTGTGGGTAAACAGGATGACCGTTTTCCATTAAAATCCAAGGGAGGCTGCTGCATCCAGAACATGTAATCATTTTTTTAACCAAATTTCAAACATTGTGTGGTTTATTATTTTTGAGAAGAATGTCTTTGGGTGGTCCACCGTCCTGCATTATAGAGTCTTGTGAACTGTTGGATATGCGCTTGTTCTTATACAAAGGTATTTCTTTAAAACATTTCTAACATTTTGTTGTTTTTTGGAGGGGATTGTGAAGCCATTGTGTACTGGTGCATCAGCCAACTCCAGGCTGTGTCCTTCAGGCAATATATGGGTTGCTGATGCCGCAGAGGTGGGGCCTGGGTCTGGAAATTTCTAATTTTTGGATAGCGGGTGCTACCAATGAGAAATCTTTGACAAAAATGTCATTTATTGTGTAGTTTTTTTTGGGGGGGATTGTGAAGCCCTGGTATGTAGTGTACTAGTGCATCAGCCAACTCCACGCTGTGCCATTCAGCCACTAAATGGTCTCCTCTTGCTGCCAACATGTCCACGCTATGTCATTCAGTCACTATATGGTCTCCTGACACTGATGCCACCACCAGGCTCTGTCATTGTGCTGCTGTGCGGCAGTGATTCTAAGAGTGATGCCGGTAATCTGCATGCTATTCTGAATAACAGTATTATTTCACTACCCCAGCACACTCCATATGCATTTTAGGACACAACAAAGTGTTCTATACCCCTATAGAGGCTGTATGTAGGCTAGAAATAGCCTTTTTTAATATCGATTCACCGCAAACGAATTCGGATCGAAACAAACTTTTCGGGAAAATTCGACGAATCGGCCGAATCAAATTTTTGAAAAGTTCGCTCATCTCTACCCTCCACTCTAAATCCTTTTATTTGCTGATCTTCTCTGACTTTAACCGCCAGGGGTTAGACCACTAGCGCAAAAAGTGGAGGAGATAAGGGGCATCCCTGCCTTGTACCCCGGGTCACTAAAAAACTCTCTGATCTTTTCCCTTCTATACTTTTTCTAGCTTCCGCTCCATTATATAGCATCTTGATCATTTCCATATAATCCTTCTGAAGCCCATATTTTTCCAGTACTCCCCATAGGAACTCCCTCTCCACCCTGTCAAACGCTTTACTTGTGTCAAGTGACAGGATGGAGTGGGTTCCCTCTCTTCCCACCACCGACTGTACTCCGGTAAGGGTCCTGTAGATATTATGCTTGGTCATCCTACCTGGGATAAATCCGCACTGATCTTTATGCACCAGTTCCCCTACCTTTTTTTTCAAACGCAATGCCGGAGCATTCGCCAGGATCTTTACGTCAGTGTTCAATAATGATATTGGACGATATGATTCCATTTCTTTCTTATCTTTATTCGATTTCAACAGTAATATTATTTCTGCTTCTTTCATTTTTTCTTGTAAGGTTCCTGTTTTTAAATAACTATTTATAGTTCTAAGCAGAGCTGGGATAAGGATTCTTCAAAATTTCCTATATATTTCAAACGGGAACCTATACCCGCCGGGACTCGTGTTCCCTTTAATCTTATTTAAAGCTTCTTCTAACTCCCTAAGGGTCATTGGGCCCCCCCCCCCCCCCCCCCCCGTTTCTTTCTCTTGTTGTATTGATAGTCTGGGCATCTTTATATCTTATTTAACAATTATTTCTTTGGGGGGTTTAATCTCTGATGTGTATATTTTTTTTTAGTATTTTACAAATTCTTCTCTGATTTCCTCCGGGTCCCTACATACTTTCCCTGTACCACTTTTTATTTCATTAATATGAGATTTGCCTTGTTGATTCTGTATTATGTTCATGAGCCTTTTATTAGGTTTTCCTGACTCCCATAATTTTTGTTGTCCCAAAAATTGTAATTTATTCTTACTTTTTTCTTCTAAATACATATTTAATTTATTTTGATTATCTTTCCATGTTTCTTGCTTCTCTATGTTAGCAGGGTCCATTAGGTATCTTTCTTCTGCTTTTACCACCCCTGATATCAGCCCCTGCTCTTTTTCTCTCAATTCTTTCTTTTTTCTGGAGATGGCCCACATCACTTCTCCCCTCAAAAAGGATTTTGCTGTGTCCCATACCATCTGTTCTGATGTTGTACCCCAATTAAATAGGAAAAAATATGCTCCATATGCTCCTCTATCTTTTTTTTATGTCTATTAATTCCAACCAATAGGGGTTTATTTTTTTCATCCCACTTATTTCTGATATATGCATGTTAATATTCATTTCTATTGGGGTGTGGTCTGAGACACAGCGAGCAAGGTATCTTATTTTTTCGTATCTTAGGGGATCCCTCTTTATTTGCTAGTCCAACAGGGAGGTCCCACTGGGTTATGGGCTCTTACTAAATAAATCTCCAATCCCCTTCAGGAGGGGAAACCCCCCCTTTTCCGGGGAACAATGCCCTAACTTATAACCCAAATAAAATTAAACTTTTATTGTGATTGATTAAAATAACATGGAAAACGTGAAAATCAAATGTAGTGATTTAAAACTATCAGGAAATACAGGGTGTCTTCTAATGATTGCCCACTAGGTGGTGCTACAGTGTAAGTTATGGAGTTCTCTTTTTCCCCTATGCCGGTTCACTACCGTTACATAGTCACTCCACACTTAGACACAGCCTGTATTCCTGTCTAAAAGTGTATAGATGCTCTAACGTTTCGTTTGTGACCAAACTTCTTCAGAGAGCTGCCTAAACTGCGTTCAGCGTTCAGTGTGCTGGCACTATCTTTTATAATCTTACATTTGCGCGTCACTTCCGATGCTCCAGTGATGGATCTTGATCCAATCAGGGTATGGTTGGCGTTCCGTTGTTTCCGGCCGCCAAGGGTGCGCATGCCCATTACTATCATGGTATCCGGCCTCTCTATCTGTCTGCTGCGCCCGTTCCCGAGTTCGCGAATGCGCCGTATGCAGGCCTCTTCTCCGTGGAACGCAAGCTTCGTCCGTTGAAGCGCAACATCTCTTTTTCATCAATGCGCATGTGCGTACCTTCCTGGATCTCCTCTTCTTAATTCTATATCTACTTCTTCAATATTAGAGCTTATTGCCTTTCTCTTCCATATCATGGATTTGCTAATATTCTAGTTCATCTATTTTTTCTTGTTTTATTATCTTATTATTATTTTTATATATGTATGTATATAATATACCAGATGTTACATATTATGTATGATTACATTTTTTTATATTATTTTTTTTTATATATTATTTTGTTATTATTCATCCATTTTGCTTCTTATTTTGGTGCATGTATATACATATATATATCTTATTTATCATCTTGCCCCATACACTGTTCCCTCCCCCTCATCATTTCTAAAGTATCATTTGCTCTGGTGCGGAGTAGATCCCTGGTTGTGTGCATTTATTGTTTGTGCCTTTATCATCCCAGATTTAGTGCGTTTATTATTTTACCAACTATCCTTCTAATTATTGTGTTCATTATTTACTAAACGCCTTATGTGTATATAAGAGGTGTGTATATATGGTGTGTTCATTATTAACTTATTCACACGTATAAGTCATTATTTTCTTCTTTATTACCAGGTTTATTTACTCTCACATTCCTACAGCATTTCTCCTCATCCATCCCCGTCCATGGTGAGTATGTGTCCCCTAGTTATTATCATTAATGTATGGGGGGTAGGAGTGTGACATGGTGGAGGGGAGGGGGAAGGGGGGGGGGGAGGGGAAAAAAAAGAGAGGGGGGGGGGGAACCAGGGGAAGAGGAGGGGGGCAGGGTACGTTACTAGTCCATAGCTAGTGTAAGACTTCTTATCTCAGACTGTACTAGAATACGCAACTTGTTTTATTGTAGTCCTCTCCTTTCCATGGGGGACTGTTCTATTTTCGGCAATCTACCCTATTTGTTGCCAGTCTTGCTGTGATTTCCACATTTTCTTAGTTTTGCTCTGTTCCACAGTGTGTATCTATATAGACACAGGCTCTTAATTTTTCTTTCTTTGGTTTATTCAAGAAATGGTGTAAAGGAAAAACCTTCGTTTAAACCTCCAGGGCTTTTGCTCTTTAAACGGTAGATCCATTTAGCTTCTTCTTTAAGTAATAACCGATTTATATCTCCCTTTCTTGGGCCCATTTCATATTTCTCTAAACCCCAAAATTTGATCTCCTCTAGCTTATTTCTGTGTTTGTCTCTCATGTGCCTCGCGATGGGGGTATCGATTCCTGTCCTGATTGTACTGGCATGTTTGCTTATTTGCTTCCTCAGTTCTTGAGTGGTTTTTCCCACATACAATTTAGGGCATGTGCACTTGGCCACGTAGATAACATTACGGGTGCTACAATTTATAAATTTCCTGATGTCATATTTCCTTCCATCCTGTGGGTTAATAAAATCTTTGGTTTTTATCATGAACTTACATGAGGCACAATGCCCACATGGGAAAGATCCTTTTGGGGGGTCTGGTAGCCATGTGCCTGATTTTTGCACTGTTCCTCCTTCCTTATGATGGCTGTGAACGAGGAGATCTCGTAAGTTTTTCCCCCGTCTATAGGTTATGCTTGGTCTTTCCATTAGTATTTCATTCAGATCCGGATCAGATTTCAGAACCCTCCAATATTTGGTCAGGATGGTCCTTATCCTGGGGGCATAGGCATCATACGTGCCTATACATCTGATGGTCGGTTTTGCCGTCGGGACTCTTTTTGGTCCCAACAGGGTGACACGATCACTCTTTTTTGCCCTGTTGAATGCTTTCCTCATACATCTTTTGGGATACCCTCTGGCGACAAATCTCTCCATCAGGGTCCCACTTTCCTTGTGGAAGGTCCCTTCCTCAGAACAATTTCGCCTAGCACGTAGGTATTGACCTACTGGTATGCTGCGTCTCAGGATTTCAGGATGCCAACTTTCCCAATGCAGAAAGCTATTGGTCGAAGTTGACTTCCTGTATATATCCGTTTGGATCTGTTGATTCTCATCTATGTAGATGGTTAGGTCTAGGAAATTAATACTGCGTCCTCCTACCTCTGCCGTAAATTTCATACCAATACTATTGTTATTTAGTTTCTCCACAAAATCCCCAAACAGATTCCCATCACCGTCCCAAAAAATTAAAACATCATCTATATATCTTCCCCAGAAAAGAATGTGCTCCGTGTATTGTGTAAGCGTGTCACTAAAAACAATCGTGCTCTCCCACCACCCCAAAAACAAATTTGCAAAAGACGGTGCACAAGCTGTTCCCATGGCGGTGCCCCTCACCTGCCGGTAGAGGGCACCGCCAAAGAGAAAATAATTGTGAGTTAGGATAAAGTCCAGGAGTGTCAGAACAAATTGATTGTGCTTGTTAAAGTGTATACTCCGTGTGGAAAGAAAAGTGTATACCGCAATGATCCCTAGGTCATGTGCTATATTGCTGTAGAGACTCTCTACATCAAGACTCATTAACAAAGTGTTCTTATTCACCATTAAATCATTTATTTTCAGAACCGTGTCCTTAGTGTCCTTTAAATGTGAAGGAAGGGAAGATACAAAAGGAGTAAGTATTTTATCAACATATAAACTTATTTTTTCCGTTAGGTTATTGTTCCCAGAAACTATCGGACGGCCTTTAATTGGGTTGGTTGATTTATGTGTTTTTGGTAAGGCGTAGAACGTCGCTATTGTAGGATGGGTGTTAATCAGATAAGTGTGTTCGTCCTCTGAGACCAGTTGTTCCTCTTTTGCTAGGTCGAGCAAAGCCCGTAGCTCTCCCAGGTAGGGGGCTGTCGGATCCCTATCAAGGGGTTCATAGGTACCCCTGTCTTCCAGAAGGCTTTGGGCCATGTGAACATAGTCCTTTTTATCCATAAGGACGATGTTCCCGCCCTTGTCTGAGGGCTTAATTACTAGATCCTCGTTTTCCTTTATTTTCCTCAGGGCATTCTGTTCTGATCGTGTCAAGTTGGAGTGGATCGTGCTTCTATTCGGTTTGATGGATTTAATCTCTTCTGTGACCAAGTTCACAAACATCTCTATGTTGGAATATTGATTAAATGTGGGTGTTATTTTAGACCTTGGTTTGAGGTCTGTAAATGGTGCTTTCATGATCACCTCATCACCCTCGTTTTCTGAAAGGAGATCATATAGGGCTTCCAGGGCTGCTGATTCCCTGCTGCTTGAGCTAGTACCCTCACTATTATGTTCCTTATGCCATTTGTGTAGCGCTAACTTGCGCGCAAAGAGGTTTATGTCCTTCACCCATCCAAATTCATCGAATCTGGGTGTAGGTGTGAAGGACAAACCCCTTAATAGGAGGGTGCTTTCAGCTTCTTGCAACTGGTAGGATGATAGGTTTATAATTTGCATGTCTTTTACTCGTGTATTCTCCTTGGGGTTTATATCCATATTTAGATCTTGTTCCCTTATCGTTCTACCTGCGGGATGCCTATAGTCCATCCAGTTTGCAGATGCCCCGCATGAGCTGGTACTATTTAGATTCTCTAGAGTAGGCGGGGAGGTGGGGGGGGGGGAGACTGAATGTCGTCATGGTGGGCTGTGGAGCCCCCCTGTTGTATCCAACCCCGTCTGGCCAGCTTGGCCTTGTGCCAACCCTAAAAAAGAAGAAGATGAGGGTACTTGAGGTTGTTATTTTAATCAATCACAATAAAAGTTAAATTTTATTTGGGTTATAAGTTAGGGCATTGTTCCCCGGAAAAGGGGGGGTTTCCCCTCCTGAAGGGGATTGGAGATTTATCTCTTTATTTGCTAGGCACATGTCTATTCTTGATAGTGTTTGACATGTTTTGTTCCAACAGGAGTAAATTCTTTTTGCTGGATTTTTAACTCTCCACATATCTATTAATCCCACCTTGTCAGGGTGCGGGGGGGACACGGGTAGTGGATCCTCTGTGTCAGAGAGGCGATGGAGTGGGCCGTACCAGGGGAACGGAATCGAAGGGATTACTGGTTTTCACCAGAGCCCACCGCAAAGCGGGATGGACTTGCTGCGGCAGGTAATCCCCAGGTTGTTCCACCCGGTAGCTCCACCCGGTAGCGACTCAACCTCTCTGGCAGCTGGGAAAGGCGCGGGACACAAGGACAAGGCAAAGGCAAGGTCAGACGTAGCAGAAGGTCAGGGCAGGTGGCAACGGTTTGTAGTCAGGGGCAACAGCAAAGGGTCTGGATACACAGGCAATAGGCTCACAAGAAACGCTTTCACTGGCACAAGGCAACAAGATCCGGCGAGGACAGGAAGGAGTAGTGGGTTTTTAAGTGTAGGAGTGATTAGGAACTGATTGGGCCAGACACCAATTAATGGTCCACTGGCCCTTTAAATCTGAGAGACCCGGCGCGCCCTAGAGAGCGGGACCGCGCGCGCCGGGACTGAGCAGACGGAGGACGGGATGCGACCCGCGGGCAGGCACGTCCCGCCGTGCGGATCGCATCCCCGCCAGAGGGTTCAGAGCAGCGCTCCTGGGCAGCGAGTCTGACTGGGGTGCTGCGAAGAGGAGCCGAACACGGCGAGCGCTCCGGGGGAGGAGAGGGACCCGGAGCGCTCTGCACTATTGTACCCCCCCCCCCCCCTTACGTCTCCCCCTCTTTTTGGAACCAAGGAATTTGTGAATAAGCTCCTTGTCCAAAATATTGGCCTCAGGCTCCCAGGACCTCTCTTCAGGACAACAATTCTCCCAGTCAATTAGAAAAAATTGCAGCATCACACCGCCACGCACCCAGCAATCACCACTACTGCTATCTGCCTCCAAAGACACTACCTCTTTTTTCACCCCCACAGCCGGCTACCCGCTATCTCCCCCCAACTTCAAGGGAAACGAAGTCACCGACCTGGGGGATTTCTCCACGGTCAACGCCTCCCTGGCTGAGTCTTTTTTTGTCCTTCCCCCGGCCCTGAACTGCAACACCACACCGCTCCAGGTGAAGGCCGTACAAGCGGGGATCATCAACCAGTACCTGGAGAAAGTCACACTGGCCCCGCCACTGCAAGCATCACTACAAACCAGAACACAAAAAAGAAAAGAAAGAGAGGATGAAGAGGAGGAAAAAGAAACAAACACTTCCAGTAAAAGACTCTGAACCACCTACTCCATCCTCCACCCACCTGGACACAGTAAAAATCTTCAATCTGTCCAGCAAAACTCTCACTAAACACCATGAGAGTGTCCTCCAGAAAGGTCTGTCTTTTTGCCCATCAGCCAGACCAAATGACTTTACCCTGTTCCTGGACCTCAATGCCTACATCAGGAAATTAACTCTTAAAAGACATTTCAACCTACCCAGTCACTACACGAAAGAGACACCTGCAGCTGCACAGACAATGGTACCTGCCACACCGATTGATCCTCCACCACATCACAGTGGACTCAAACCCAAGTCCCTGTTCTTTCGTGCTCATCATAAAGGCAACTTCCTCGACACCTTTTTTTTTTTTTTTTAAATATGTTTTATTGAAGACTAAACAAACATCAGCCAAATCGCCTCACAAAACAAAATGGTACAAAGTGGAGTACACAAATAAAAAGGCACTGAGAACATGTACAAGTAGACAGAATGTAAACGACAGAATACCATAAAAAATCCGTCAGTAATCAGTGCAGTGAGGACATAAACTGAGGAAAACTGAGAACAGCCAGTTGGGAAACCTTAACACAAAGAGAGGGTAAACGAGAAGAACGAAAAAGGGGGATGGTATGTAGTATAAAGTTGGCAAAATAATATTAAAGAGAGGCCGTTGTGTAGAACTCAGCAGATACCGCCATATCCAGTCACGAGTGCTAAGCATAGTATTCCTACTGTTAAAGCAGACCCATGCGTCCATAGAGAGGAGGGAGTACATACATCCGGCAAAACAGCGCAACATACATAAAACAAAGGGGTACATACAACCACATTTAGAAATGAAAGGACAGTCATGACCCTAAATCTCTTCAGGGGGATGTAGAGTAGGAACACTGAGTCAATGGTGAGGAGCACCAGGGACCCCACACAGAAAGAAATTTACCAGGGCATTTTTTATTCTTGTAAACAATATGGGAGAAGGGTATCATAGCATTAACCCAGGCTTTCCACTGAGACAGGGAAGGCGGGCCGGGGTCCATCCATTTGAGGGCAATCGCCTTCCTAGCAAAAAATAAGGATTCTCGCAGTAAAGTGCGCACATAATGTGGCCACACTTCCTCATCCAGAACTCCAAATAAGCAAATCAGAGGATCACACCCCAGGGGAGGTTGGACAATTGTGGCAAGAAGTCCAAGGACATCCTGCCAGAAGGATCTTATATCAGGACAAGCCCAAATAAGATGCCAAAAATCAGCTCTAGCCGCACCACATCGATGGCAGGCGTCCGAGTCAGAGCGACTCATTCTAAGTAATTGAATGGGGGTGATGTAACTATAATGTATAATATTTAATTGAATCAGTTTATTATTAGCAGAAGGAGATACTACCATATGTGAGGAAAGCATCTCCTCCCAATCATCTTTGGTCAGGTTGGAAATATGAGACTCCCAGTGTCGGACAGCCGGCAACCGGGAACGGGAGTTCTTGGCCTGAATGAGGTGCGTATATAGGATGGACACCAGTCCCCTAGGACTCTGCGATTTTAAAATACCAATAAGAGGGAAGGCCGATATGGGCGCACTTCCAGCAGGGAATTGTGTTGACAATGCATGACGGAGCTGTAGGTATTTAAAGAAACAATGTCGGGGTAAATCATATTCTGATTGCAATTGCTCGAAGGAACACAAAACATGATCCCTATACACATCGCCCAGAGTGAGTACACCAGCATTCATCCAAAAAGCAGAGTCTAGAGCATCACCCACATGAATGAGAAAGGGGTTGTGCCATAGAGGGGTATCAGACGGTATATCAGCATATCCAGATACTGACTTAGCGGCCCGCCACACCTTTACAGCCAGTTTATGGAGAGGTAAGTAAGTACGGCCCCCTAGGGTAGGACTCTCCAAGAGCATCCGGGGAGACACTGAGGGGACAAACCTATCCAAAGATTGTTCAGAGTCTGGCATGGAGTCTCCCAGAACCCAATGTCTAATATACCTTAACTGCCCCGCCAGGTAATACAAGTAAAAATCAGGAAGGGACATACCCGCCTCCAGCTTGGGACGCTGGAGAGTGGTGAGACTAATCTTAGGTCTACTAGGTCCCCAAATAAACGGAGACATAAGGGAGTGTACAGAGTCAAAAAAGGATTTAGGGACAGGAACAGAAGCATGCTCCAGTGTATACAATCATTTGGGGAGAATAATAAGTTTGATAAGATTAATACGTCCAGAGACAGACAGTGGCAGCTGGGCCCATATCCTAAACTTAGATTTAATGTAGGACAGGAGGGAAAGAACATTGACCTCAAGATCCAGTAAGGGATCCCTATTAATATACACCCCCAAGTATTTAAACGTAGTGACAACCGGGAGACCACCTAACGTCGGGGGCCATGCTCTAGGCAGCAGTGGCATGACCGCCGACTTGGACCAATTAATGAATAGTCCCGAAAAAAATCCAAAACGATCCATCAGGTCAATCACATAGGGGAGCATTGTAGTGGGGTCAGACACAAAGAGGACTGTGTCATCGGCATAAAGGCCTATGCGTTCCTCCCTACCCCCCACAGACATGCCCCGGAAACCAGGATCCTGTCGTATACGCAAAGCAAGGGGCTCCACCGCCACCGCAAACAGAAGCGGGGACAGGGAGCACCCCTGACGCGTACCTCGACCTAGGTGAAATAGAGGAGAGCACACGCCATTCACAAGGACCTGGGCCCGCGGGCACCTGTAAAGGAGGGAGACCCAGGACCTAAAATTGGGACCAAAGCCAAACCTACAGAGCACTTCTAAGAGGTAGCCCCACTCAATCGAATCAAAGGCCTTGGCCGCATCCAGCGACGCCAAGGCCCAGTCCCCTCCCATAGCACCACCCACCTGGACGGCAGTTTGGACACAACGGATATTATCCGAAGTGGATTTGCCTGGCATAAAACCGGATTGATCATGATGCACAAGCGATAGTATAACCCGATTCAGTCTATTGGCCAGGGCTTTAGTTAGAAGTTTATAATCAAGATTCAATAAGGAGATTGGTCTGTAGGAACCGCACTCCATAGGGTCTTTATCAGGTTTTAGGAGGACAACAATCGTCGCCTCATATAAGGAATCAGACAGGACCCCATCAACAAAGGCTCTGTCATACATAGCTAGCAGAGGAGGCAGGAGTACTTCACTGTACTTCAGATAAATCTCTAAAGGGAGGCCATCAGGGCCCGGAGACTTACCCTTGGCCATGTCAGCCAAAGCATCCTGCAACTCCAATAAAGTGAGGGGAGCATCTAAAAAGTCCCTATCTTCAGCAGACAATTTAGGAAAATCAATGCCGTCCAGGTAGGCAGCCAACTCAGCAACACTATACTGCACCTGTGAAGTATACAAAGTAGAATAAAACGTAGAGAAACATTGCAACATCTCATCATTACCCAACATGACGGACCCATCCGAGGCCCGGAGTTTAAGAATAGGAGCAACAGAGGAGTTTTGTCTGACTATATGAGCCAGTAACTTACTAGATTGGTTCCCGTGCTCAAAGTAAAACTGTTTGGTGAAGAATAATTTCCTATTGGCCCTTTCGTGGAGGTGCAACATATATTGCTGCCCCTCCCGCAGCCATAAAATCTCATTAGCCTCCGACGGGGCCGCCACATAACGGGCCTCCAATTGTGCACAACTCTGAGCCAGTTCCTCCTCCCTCCTAACTGTGGACCTCTTGATGAATGAAATAGTAGATCGCAAGCACCCCCTCAGATAGGCTTTCAACGTTTCCCACACTAGTGCCGGGGACCCCTCGGGGGCATTAGCCTGAAGAAATACCTGAAGTTGATCAGGGATTCTGTCATTAGGGCCAATCTGATCCAACCAAAAGGGGTGGATCTTCCATCTACGCGGTGTACCAGAACCGACCATGGAGACATCAAGTAATAGGGGAGAATGGTCAGATATAGCACGCGGCTCATAGGAGATCGTGGTGACCTGAGATAGAAGGAGCGAGTTACCACACGCCAGGTCGATTCTGGACAGCGCATGACGTCCCAAAGTGTGGCATGAGTACTGTCTAGTATGTGGGAACCTCTCACGGTATATGTCTACCCACCCCACCTCCCCCAGAAATGAGGAAAGGGAATCCCCACCAGTAGCCAGGACAGTACCTCTAGTGCTATGACGGTCTAGTGTAGGGTCGAGCACCATATTAAAATCGCCCATACAGAGGACCCGTGCTGAGGGATAATCAGCAGCAAAAGTGACAGCCTTATGTAATATATCCATAGAGGCGGGGGGGGGGGGGGGGTTATAGATGAAAAGAAACACATACGGGACATTGTTCAAGTATGCATGTACAAAGATGTAACGGCCCTGAGGGTCTCTACAGACCGTCACCGGATCCCACCTCACCAATCTACTAACCAGAACTGAAACCCCTCTAGAATAGGACGAATGGAAGGAATGATGAGACCATTGGACCCAAGGCCTAGACAAAAGGTGGGCTCTATCAGGAGTTAAGTGGGTCTCTTGAAGAGTTACTATATGAGGGCGGTATCTTCTAATCTGCGCAAATATCAGGGCGCGCTTGCACGGGGTACGCACACCTCTAACATTCCATGACATCACTCTAAGACTCTCCATAGTAGAGGAGTGCACGGGCATGTACATACAACAGCAACACAGAAGACAATACAAAACAAGGACGCACGGGTCTGCGGACACATGACAAATAAGCAGTCAACGACCTAACATAGTCACCAATTAACATCAGAGGCAGAGTATACATACAAAGCAATATCCCCCTGACAACCATATAACCAGTTAACCAAAGAAAATATATAACAATGTATACTTGAAGCCAACTAGGCATCAGAAGAGCAACGGCTCCATCTAGTGGGGAGAACCTGCTTACACATACAAAAATAGAGAAATTGACCTATACAATATATGTATAGAGAGTAACCCAGAGGTAGAAACAGAAGAGAATGTAGGCTGAGGACAGACCAGGAGGGAGCCCCTAGGGAAAGGGACAAGTCTGAGCACCAGAGATGAAGACAAGAGACAAGAGAGAGAGATTTAGAATGGAGAATGGCTAAGGGAGGGAGGGCAAGGGCAGCCGGGAAAGTAGAAAAAGGAAGGAGAAGAGGAACTAGAGGCAATTGGGAGAGAGGAGAAGAAGAACAAAAGAGAGAGCAGCATCAAATCCCTCGTGGGGAAGGGTACAATAATATATACAAGTCAAATTGCACACGGGCGGGGGGAGAGGGGGGGGGGAAGGAGAGGAAGGGAAAGGGAAGGGTAAGAAGGATATGGATTGGGAGAGGGGTAAGAAAACATAACAAAATGAAGAGAGGTGTGGGGGAAAAAAGAGGGGGAGGGAGGGGGGGAAAGGAAAAAGGGGGGACGGTGCAGGTATAGGCTAATATGCCGGGGTGCACCCAAAAGAGTGTCCACCAGAGGGGATGTGTATATTGCATAAAGTGGAGAGACCAGGGAGATGAGACACAAAAACAGTTCGGCACAGACATCCGGACATCGTCCACAGTATGAGTTATAGAGGTAGTCCAGGATAAAAATCCCCGTATGCCCCTGAGCGCACATACCGGAATGCCAGGGAGCTGAAACCTAGAAAAGGCGCAGCAGAGCGTCCAACATGGTGCCCATAGCACAGTCCACGGTACAATCAGGTGGTCAGGTAGTAACAGAGGTCCGCCACAGAAACCGGTCCCATGTACCAGGAGGGGGGGGGGGGGGGAATACAGCATCAGGGCTTGGGGAGGGAGGTGGAAGTCCAGGGGACCAATTGGGAAGGGGGTGCCCAGGAATGGGAGAGGGGCACAGTACCTGCTCCGTGGCATAGAGGTCCCGAGCTGCAGCCATACATGAAGCAGGAGAAGAAAAGGGCCCCTAGAACCGTCCCAGTCCAAGTGCAAGATAGCAGGTCACAAGTCTATAGCGGGAGGTCCCGGATCAGCGCCGCCCGCGCAGCCTGTCATCCGCCTCAGCCGGGGAGGAGAAAAAGATGGCTCGGTCTCCGTCTACCACCCGGAGGCGTGCAGGATAAGCCATAGAATAGGGCACACCACGCTACCTCAGCCGAGCCTTCACCGATGTGAAGGAGGCCCTCTTGCGCTGCAGGTCAGATGAGAATTCAGGGAAAATGGATACCTTAGCATTGTGCAACTTGATTTCAGGAAGTCGTCTAGCAGAACGGATAATCAGGTCTCTGTCGTTACAGTTGAGAAAGCGCGCCAACAGCGGGCGCGGGGGTGCCCCAGGAACCGGTTGCCTAGCAGGAACCCTATGCGCCCTCTCCACAGCATAGGCCACCGAAAACTGAGCGTCCAGGAAGAGTTCTTTTATCCAGGTTTCAACAAAGGCCCCGGGGTTCTGGCCCTCTGCCGGTTCAGGTAGGCCAATCACCCTGATGTTATTCCGGCGCAGCCGGTTCTCTAAATCATCATTTTTTCTGCCGGGCGCTCTCCAACTGCTCCTGCACCTCCCGGAGGGAAGAGGGCAAGGGCTGCACAGAATCCTCTAGCGTTGAGACTCCGTCTCCGTTACCCGCTCACGGAGGGTCTGCATGTCCTGACGCAGGAGGCCGACGTCTACCCGTACCTCCTCCAATTTGCCGATAAGAGACGTCCGACAGTCTTGGATAGCCATGAGAAGGGTGTCACTAACCTCCCGCAGAGTTAGTTCAGGAGAGTCCGGGAGATCAGGCAGCAGGCTCTTCACCCCCGCTGCTGCAGAGCGCGCTCCAGCCTGCCCAGCGCCATCTTGTTTTTCAGCACGGGCATAATCTCGGAGCTTCTCGACCGCCGTGCGGTCTTTTTGTTTAGCCTGATCCGGTTGAGGAGGCATATTACGGGTCCTCAGTCGGGTTTGTGGGGTCAAAGTCTCCAGGAATCAGTCCAGGATAATGAAATTGCAGGTCCTAAGCGGGAGCACTTATACCATGAGACCGCCAAGCCACGCCCCTTCCTCGACACCTTTGCCGCCGGAGTATCAACTGACTTTGAGAGACTCTGCAAACCCTCCAACAGACCTAAAGGCCAACATCCCAACAGAGAAAAGCCATCAAAGAACTGGCAGATGATCTCGACATCGTCATTAAATCAGCTGACAAAGGCGGCGGCATGGTCCTACTTAACAGAACAGACTACCTGAATGAATCACAAAGGCTCCTCTCCGACCGCACCTTCTACAGCAAGTTGTCAAGAAACCCCATCACTGACCAACAGAAAGAACTCAGCAAATTACTCAACCATGGTCTGACAGAGGGCATCATCACAAAGCAGGAGTACAACTATATTAACATCACAGAGCCGGACACCCCTTTGTTCTACTACCTGGCAAAAGTCCGCAAAGACCAAAATAACCCACTCGGCAGACCTATCATCGCCGGTATCAACTCCTTGACATCGAATCTGTCACAGTACGTGGACGTCATCCTACAGCCATACGTCCAAGCGCTACCCTCTTACACCAGGGACACCACAGACTTCATCAGCTCCATCCTCGAGGTTAAGTGGGAAAGTCACTACAGCCTGCTGACTATGGACATTACATCACTGTACACTATCATTGACCACCAACTGTGAATTGCTTAAGTATCCCACTTTCTTCAGAGTGATCCCACCATGCCACCACTCCAGCGCCAAATCATCTTGGACAGCATCCTCTTCATCCTGCAGAACAATACGTTCCAGTTCAACGGCAGCATCTACCACCAGTGCTGTGGCACAGCGATGGGGAGCCGATTCGCACCTAGTCTCGCTAACCTCTTCATGGGACACTTCGAAGATACTGTACTGTACAGACATGAACTGTTCAAACACTGCATACTGTACAAAAGATACATAGATGACATCATCATCTGGGACAGCTCTAAGGAGAATTTTAACAACTTCCTCCCGTCCCTCAATGAAAACTCCTGGAACATCCAATTCACCTCTAACCACTCAGGGGACTCCATTGAATACCTGGATGTCATTGTCTACCACACCAAGGACAACCAGGTCCAGACTAAGACCTACTTCAAGTCAGTGGATGGGAACAGCTACCTAAACTATGACGGCTGCCACTTTAAGAAGTGGACACAAAACATCCCATTTGGTCAATACAAAAGAATCAGAAGAAACTGCACCAAACCCTCAGACTTTGTGGACCAAAGTAGAATCCTGGACCAGCGTTTCAAATCCAAAGGCTACCCCACCTCACTCATCAACCAGAACAAACTCAAGGCTAGCAAATTCTCACAGAAAGAGTGTTTGAAACCTAAGGTCACCAACAATGACCCACCTGAACATACCCACTCCTTCAACTTCATCACTACCTACAATGATGACCACAAGAGCATCAAGAAAATCATCACTGACCACTGGAAGACCCTCCTGCTGGACCCCTTCCTTAAAGACATTTTGCCACCAGACCTAATATCACTTTCAGAAAGAACAGGTCTCTCAAAAATATGCTGGCACCCAGTAAACTCAAAGCACCAAAGAAACAAGCTACCCTGCTGGACACCCCACCTATCATACAAGTGCAGCAAACCCCTCTGCAAATGCTGCAACAACATTGCGAATAAATGCACCAAGTTCACCTGCAGGATCACCAACATCACTTACCCCATCAAGAGTTTCATCAACTGCAGCACCTCCTACGTGATCTACCTCCTCGAGTGCCCCTGTGGTCTCCAGTACGTCGGACGTACCATCCAACCACTGAATCAGCGCATTAACAAGCATAGATCCAATGTCACCAAGGGGTACCAACTCCACAGTGTCTCTAGGCATGCAGCGGAAAAGCAGAGCAGTGACTTCAGGTGTCACACCATCACACCCATTGAACACATCTCCGCCGACACCGCCCACCGCTTAATATATACCCTTAGTCCACCCACTGATGCCAGATAATGGCAGTACAAGGTCCCGATGACATCTTGACAGCCACACCAGAGGCCACCTCACAGCAAGCCGCCGCCAAAACCACCTGTCTCTCCCCTCCCCTTCAACTTCTTTACTCCCTTATATGTTTACAGCTCCTCCATGACAAGTTCCAAGTGTGTTCCGGACTTCGATGACAGCCGCACCAGATGCCTCCTCACTGCGGCACAAGCTGACAGCAAGCCGCCGCCAATACCTCCTGTCTCTCCCCTCCCCTTCTACCTCTTTACTCCCTTACAGGTTTCCAGCTCCTCCATGACAAGTTCCGACTGTGCTCCGGACTTCGATGACCTCCAGATTAGATGACAGCCCGCCCGGACGATGATAAAATCTGACACCGGCATCCTGACAGCACTACAACACATCCCTCTTCGTGATTGGTCGCCGCCGGGACCTGCCCAGCAGCTATTGGTCCTAATATTCAAAATGGATTTGCTGCCGATGCTTCTAGGAATCTCCCGTAGAGGATATACACGTCTTCATTCTGATTGGCTGCCACCCGGACCGGTCCAACAGCCATTGGCTGACATTTTTGAACTTTATTCTGCCGCCACCAGCGACAAAGACTTGCAACCCAGATTTATACGTCCCCCCTCTGATTGGCTCATCTAAGATCTCGGACAGCCAATCAGCATCCAGCCCACTATCCCCCTACACACCTTTGGACTATATCTCCACACGGCCTATGTTCCCCTATGACAGCGTAACTGTACACAGCCAAGTACGGCTCGCTGCTGATTGGCCACCTCTTCACTTCTCGCAGCAAGCGGCCAATAAGCTTCAAGAAGCTCGTCTCCATTCATTCCCTACAGCGGCAACCCTGCACAGCGATGACAGCCTCCTCCTACGGCCTCCTGATTGGTCCCACGGACGCCGGCAGCTTCCTGATTGGTCGCCACCACGGACATTTCTCGCAGTTCAGTTTGAACTTCCAAATACTTCTGTAAAAGACTATACCTATGATTTTTTACATGTTTTATGTGGTTTTCATGCCCCTTCTTTGAATGTGTTTTATTATTTAGGTCTTTAATGCCCGGCCCTTACCTGGCCCCGGCATCTACCCCACATGACGTCACCAGCTTACCTGGTTTTGGCGCAATTTTTTCATGTATTTAAACACGTATACCTGTTACCTTGCCATACAGCAACCACCTGCAATTGAAAAAGGGAGCTGTGACTCCCAAAACGCGTCTTGCTTTATTTATTATTTTCTTTGTTTTCTTATGTTGTAAGAATAAATTATTTTGCATCAATACCCATGACTTGGGTTACTTCCTTGGGAGCGCCATCACAGCTTTTTTCTCCTATACTTCTACATTTCTCTACGGACTCTCCTCTGGGCTCCGTCCTCATGCTGCTGGCCTGCATACCAAGCTACCATCACCGGCAAGGAATACGCTACCCCTACCTGGGTACCCACCTACATCGGCTAAAGACCTACACTGGACCCGGAACTACCTCCGCTTTTTTTCCTCCATTTACTGCTGAGGGTGAGGGGAGGACACGGGTAGTGTATCCTCTGTGTCAGAGAGGCGATGGCAGGTAACCCCCAGGTCGTTCCACCCGGTAGCGACTCAACCTCTCTGGCAGCTGGGACAGGCGCGGGACACAAGAACAAGGCAAAGGCAAGGTCAGAGGTAGCAGAAGGTCAGGGCAGGTGGCAACGGTTCGTAGTCAGGGGCAACAGCAAAGGGTCTGGATACACAGGCAATAGGCTCACAAGAAACGCTTTCACTGGCACAAGGCAACAAGATCCGGCGAGGACAGGTAGGGGAAGTGGGTTTTTAAGTGTAGGAGTGATTAGGAACTGATTGGGTCAGACACCAATTAATGGTGCACTGGCCCTTTAAATCTGAGAGACCCGGCGCGTGCGCGCCCTAGAGAGCGGGACCACACGCGCCGGGACTGAGGAGACAGAGGACGGGGCAGGTGAGCAGAACTGGATGCGACCCGCCGCGCGGATCGCATCCCGCCGGAGGAATAAGAGCAGCACTCCCGGTCAGCGAGTCTGACCGGGGCGCTGCGAAGAGGAGCCGAACACCGCGAGCGCTCCGGGGGAGGAGAGGGACCCGGAGCGCTCGCCGTTACACACCTCGACAATATTTTAATAATGGGGACCCCTTTTTTTATTACAACACTATTTTTACCCCTTAACCTATCTATTTCTTCTTCCATTACTGAATTAAGATCACCCTGTATAAAGATGGGGCAATTATTTTTCTCCTCGCAAAATTCTAATATCCCCTCTAACACCCTGTGCGTAAATGGAGGGGGTATATATACAAATGCAATTATACAGGTTAGCCCCTCTAAATTTCCATGCAAAACTACATACCTTCCATATTTATCTATACATTTGCCGTACAATTCCCATTTAATGTTTCTGTGAATTAAAACAGACACTCTCCTTGATTGTGATGTAAAACATGAGTGATAAATAAACGACCACCAATTTCTTTTTAACACCCCTATTGTTTCCTGCTTTAGGTGGGTTTCTATTAATCCTACTACTCCCGGTAAGTAATTCTTTATAACTTCCATAACTGCAACTCTTTTTACCTTATCTCCTAATCCACTAATATTCCACGCTATCAAGCGTGCACCTAACTGTGTCATTTTATCCTTTTAGTTCTTCCTTCCCCCCCCCCCCTCCCCCGTTCTCTCAGTAGAGAGAAAAGAGAAGGTGTAAGTATGGAGGTATGGAAGTGAACAAATCTGAGAGAAAAAAAAAGGAAGAAAGGTGCTCCCCCCACCCTTTATGGCTTACCCCAATTCTTGGCAAGCCTCTTGCCTAGCATGTTTACTGATCCTCAACCTCTTCTAAATTTACTCTATTACTACCTTTTGCTCATTATACCTTACACGCATTCTTTCTGGAAATGACAATGAAAATGTTACTCCATTTTGATATAACTTTCTTTTTACTGTTTTAAACAGCTCTCTCTTCCTCTGAGTTTCTGTTGCGTAGTCGGGGAAAATGATCACCTTTTTGTTTTTAAACATTATTTCTTTTTTTCCCTTGTAATCTGCATAAACGTATCTCTGTCTCTCGCATTTAACAGTTTCACAATAATTGCCCTTGGATATTTACTGCCTTGTGTGATCAGACTAAGCATTCTTTGTGCCCTTTCGATGTGGAAAAAAGGTGAAAAGTTTTTTTCCTCACATATTGTGAACATCCACCGCCTTAGGAAACCTGTTAGATCGTTTCCTCTGCCCCTTCTGTAATCCCTACTATTCTTAAATGACTCCTTCTGGAGCGGTCCTCCATATCTATTACTTTCTCGGCCATGGTTTTGTTCTCTTTTAATATTTTAGTTATCTGAGATTTAACTGCTTGTTCTTCATCCTCTACTGAAGAAATCCTTTCCTCCATTTCTGAACATCTCTCCTTAATAATTTTCAAGTCGTCCCTAATTGTTATTTTATCCCTTTTAATCACTCCTACCTGATTTGCCAATGAATCTATAGACCCGTTACATTTATTTATGGCCTCCAGTATTGTATCCAGAGTGGTATTCGTGATTGCTTTTCCTGACTCCTTATCCCTTTCTAATATTGTGGTCAGCTACAATAGACGGCAAATACCTTGATATACTACAATTCTACAATTCGTAATATTAAATAATCATCCCCAAGAGCATAGATTTAACACATTTCTGTGGTGAAAAGTCATTAGCACTTAACACACAAATAAATCTGCCACAATACTGCGGTTAATTGTGACAAGCGCTTAACATATAAATTTGCCCCAATTCTGCTGTCCGTGATAGTGAGCACTCAGCCACAAGTAAATTTGCCCAGTTCTGTAATTAATAGTGGATAACTCAAAGCACACAGATAGATTTGCCACTATTCTGCTGTTAATAGTAGTGAGCCCTTAGCCCACGGGTAAGTTCACCACTGCTCTGTAGATGATAATAGAGAGCGATTAACACACAGATGGATTTGCCACTATTCTGCTGTTAATAGTAGTGAGCCCTTAGCCCACGGGTAAGTTCACCACTGCTCTGTAGATGATAATAGAGAGCGATTAACACACAGATAGATTTGCCACTATTCTGCTGTTAATAGTAGTGAGCCCTTAGCCCACGGGTAAGTTCCCCACTGCTCTGTAGATGATAATAGAGAGCGATTAACACACAGATGGATTTGCCACTATTCTGCTGTTAATAGTAGTGAGCCCTTAGCCCACGGGTAAGTTCCCCACTGCTCTGTAGATGATAATAGAGAGCGATTAACACACAGATGGATTTGCCACTATTCTGCTGTTAATAGTAGTGAGCCCTTAGCCCACGGGTAAGTTCACCACTGCTCTGTAGATGATAATAGAGAGCGATTAACACACAGATGGATTTGCCGCAATTCTACTGTGAGGCTGGTTTCACACCACGTTTTGTACTTACGGTTCCCGTATACGGCTAGGAGGAGGGGCTTAATCGCGGCGCCCGCACTCAGCCGTATAGAGGAACCGTATTTAATGCATGTCTATGAGCCGACTGGAGTGAACCGCAGCCTCCGGTTGGCTGCATTTTCGGCCGTATGCAGTTTCCCGACCGTAGGCAAAAACGCGATCAACCACGTTTTTGCCTACGGTCGGGAAACCGCATACAACCAAAAACGCAGCCGACCGGAGGCTCATAGACATGCATTAAATACGGTTCCCCTATACGGCTGAGTGCGGGCGCCACGATTAAGCCCCCTCCTCCCAGCCGTATACGGGAACTGTAAGTACAAAACATGGTGTGAAACCACCCTTAGACATGGATAAGTTCACCACACTTCTGTAGGTAATATTAAAGAAACCCTTGGCCCACAGCTAGATTTACCACTGTTCTGCTGTCAGTAGTAGTAAGTACAGTCCTGTAGTCAGGGGCGTAGCTAGAAGTCTGAATGAACATTTTTGCATCCCGGAGTACTCCTTTAAGATATTTACTGTAAGCCAGTGTTTTCCAACTATGGCACCTCCAGCTGTTGCAAAACTACAACTCCCAGCATGCCCAAACAGCCTTTGGCTGTCCAGGCATGCTGAGAGTTGTAGTTTCACAACAGCTGGAGGTGTCATGTTGGTAAACACTGGCTTCTGAGGTCAGAGGATGTCACTATGCGCAACTTCTATGAAGTGAGCGCAGGAGTTAATGAACGGCGCTTTATGCCCCTTTTCTAACCCCCCGACCTCCTACATGATCCTTTTCCCAACACCCTCCCCTCCTCCATGCTCCTTTTTCAGGGGGGTATTGGAAAAGGAGGTCAGAGGGGGGCTTATTCATGCTCCTCCATTCAACCCACCCCCCCCCCTGTCCTCCACGATGTTCCTTTTCCGAACCCCCCCCCCCCCCATCTGTCCTCCATGTTCCTTTCCCCCCTCCCCTCTGTCATACTCCATGCCAGTGTTTCCCAACCAGGGTGCCTCCAGCTGTGGCCAAACTACAACTCTCAGCATGCCCAGACAGCCTTTGGCCGGCACCGTCTCCTGTGTCTTCTCCCGTCAGCGTCCCGCGTACGCAGGGTCACGTGTGGCTCAATCTCGGCCTCAGTAACAAGGCTGGGGCCCTAGCACAGGGCCTAAACTAGATCTCAGCCATGAGGTTTCAGGATCCGGAGGAGGCGCTAGCTCTCACTTCCTCCCATCATGCTCAGTGTCGATTTTAAATGTATTTTTGTGCTCTCTTTAAGTTGACATTAGAGATGAGCGAATTTACAGTAAATTCGATTCATCACGAACTTCTCGACTCGACAGTGGACTTATCCTGCATAAATTAGTTCAGCTTTCAGGTGCTCCAGTGGCTGGAGACTCTCTCCTAGGACTGTATCCACCTTTTCCAGCCCACCGGAGCACCTGAAAGCTGAACTCATTTATGCAGGATAAGTCATCAACTGCCGAGCCGAGAAGTTCGTGACGAATCAAATTTACTGTAACTTTGCTCATCTCTAGTTAAAATATACCAGTAAGGTTAGGGTTAGGGTTTTTCCAAGGAAGAGTTGTGTGGCTGATACGATTTTTACAGACAGCCAGGACCATGCTGGAGGCTAGGAGCGAGGTGGCAAGTCCGTCGGTTAGTTAACCGAACAATTGCGGGGGGGCGGTTACTTCCTCCTGCCCTGCCCGGCCCCGGTACTTACCTCGTCCCTGGATCCCGGCGGCGGAGACGGTGGTGACAGGTGAGTTGATCTTCGGCTGCGTCGCGGGACCTTTGCAGCAGTCCAGACCGCCGTAAAGCAATCTGGACTGCTCCATCTGGCCCCCTTACACTACAAATCCCAGCATGCCCAGACAGCCCTTGGCGTCTGGGCATGCTGGGAGTTGCAGTTTTGCAACATCTGGAGGTCCACAGTTTGGAGACCACTGTGCCCTTCCAGATGTTACACATCCTCAGCATGCCCTTACTGTCCAGGAATACTGGGAGTTGTAGTTCTGTACCATCTGGCCCTTCAGATGTTGCAGAACTACAACTCCCAGCATGCCTGTACAGTTTTGGCATACTGGGAGTTGTAGTTTTGCAACAGCTGGAGGCTCCCCCCCCCCCCCCCTGTGAATCTACAGGGTACATTCACATGGGCAGGGGGCTTACAGTGAGTATCAGGCTGCAAGTTTGCGATGCAGCAAATGTTGCGTGGCAGCCCAAACTCGCAGTGGGAAACTCGCTGTAATCCCCCGCCTGTGTGACTGTACCCTAAAAACACTACACTACACTACCACAAAATAAAATAAAGAGTAAAAAACACTACATATACACATACCCCTACACAGCCCCCCTCCCCTCCCCAATAAAAATGAAAAACATCTGGTACGCCACTGTTTCCAAAATGGAGCCTCCAGCTGTTGCAAAACAACAACTCCCAGTATTGCCGGTCAGCCGTTAACTGTCCAAGCATGCTGGGAGTTTTGCAACAGCTGGAGGCACCCTGTTTGGGAATCAAATGCGCATGGCGCTCTCTCACTTCGGAGCCCTGTCGTATTTCAAGGCAACAGTTTAGGGCCACATATGGGGTATCGCTGTGCTCGGGAGAAATTGCCTAAAAAATTTTGGGGGGCTTTTTCTCCTTTCACCCCTTATGAAAAGGTGAAGTTGGGGTCTACAACAGCATGTTAGTGTAAAAAAAAAATTGTTTACTCTAACATGCTGGTGTTGCCCTATACTTTTCATTTTGACAAGAGGTAAAAGGGAAAAAAAGCCCCCCAAAATTTGTAATGCAATTTCTCCCGACTACGGAGATACCCCATATGTGGGCGCAAAGTGCTCTGGGGGCGCACAACAAGACCCAGAAGGGAGAGTGCACCATGTACATTTGAGGTGATTTGCACAGGGGTGGCTGATTGTTACAGCGGTTTTGTCAAAGCAAAAAAAAAATAAACCTCATGTGACCTCGTTTCGGAAACTACACCCCTCACGGAATGTAATGAGGGGTGCAGTGAAATTAAAAAATTTGTACAGCCCACTGTTCCAAAGATCTGACAGACACCAGTGGGGGGGGGGGGGGGGTAAATGCTCACTGTACCCCTTGTTACGTTCCTCAAGGGGTCTAGTTTCCAAAATGGTATGCCATGTGGGGGTTATTTTGCTGTCCTGGCACCATAGGGGCTTCCTAAATGCGACATGCCCCCCCGAGCAAAATTTGCTCTCAAAAAGCCAAATATGACTCCTTCTCTTCTGAGCATTGTAGTTCGCCCGTAGTGCACTTCAGGTCAACTTATGGGGTACCTCCATACTCAGAAGAGATGGGGTTACAAATTTTGGGGGGTATTTTCTGCTATTAACCCTTGCATAAATGTCAAATTTGGGGGGGAAACACACATTTTAGTGATTTTTTTTTATTTATTTTTTTACGTATGCAAAAGTCGTGAAACCTCTGTGGGGTATTAAGGCTCACTTAATTCCTTGTTACGTTCCTCAAGGGTTCTAGTTTCCAAAATGGTATGCCATGTGTTTTTTTTTTTTTTTTGCTGTCCTGGCACCATAGGGGCTTCCTAAATGCGACATGCCCCCGAGCAAAATTTGCTCTCAAAAAGCCAAATATGACTCCTTCTCTTCTGAGCATTGTAGTTCGCCCGTAGTGCACTTTAGGTCAACTTATGGGGTACCTCCATACTCAGAAGAGATGGGGTTACAAATTTTGGGGGGCATTTTCTGCTATTAACCCTTGCAAAAATGTGAAATTTGGGGGGAAACACACATTTTAGTGAAATTATTATTTTTTTTTTTTTACATATGCAAAAGTCGTGAAACACCTGTGGGGTATTAAGGCTCACTTAATTCCTTGTTACGTTCCTCAAGGGGTCTAGTTTCCAAAATGGTATGCCATGTGTTTTTTTTTGCTGTTCTGGCACCATAGGGGCTTCCTAAATGCAACATGCCCCCCAAAAACCATTTCTGAAAGACGTACTCTCCAAAATCCCCTTGTCGCTCCTTCGCTTCTGAGCCCTCTACTGCGCCCGCCGAACACTTTACATAGACATATGAGGTATGTGCTTACTCGAGAGAAATTGGGCTACAAATATAAGTATACATTTTCTCCTTTTACCCTTTGTAAAAATTCTAAAATTGGGTCTACAAGAAAATGCGAGTGTAAAAAATGAAGATTGTGAATTTTCTCACTTTGCTGCTATTCCTGTGAAACACCTAAAGGGTTAAAATGCTGACTGAATGTCATTTTGAATACTTTGGGGGGTGCAGTTTTTATAATGGGGTCATTTGTGGGGTATTTCTAATATGAAGACCCTTCAAATCCACTTCAAACCTGAACTGGTCCCTGAAAAATAGTGAGTTTGAAAATTTTTTGAAAAATTGGAAAATTGCTGCTGAACTTTGAAGCCCTCTGGTGTCTTCCAAAAGTAAAAATTTTATGATGCAAACATAAAGTAGACATATTGTATTTGTGAATTAAAAAAAATATTTGGAATATCCATTTTCCTTACAAGCAGAGAGCTTAAAAGTTAGAAAAATGCTAAATTTTCAAATTTTTCATCAAATTTTGGGATTTTTCACCAAGGAAGGATGCAAGGTACCACAAAATGTTACCACTATGTTAAAGTAGAATATGTCACGAAAAAACAATCTCAGAATCAGCATTCACTAGATTCAAATCCCTTTTCCGTGCTGTTAACCACCAGGAAGCAATCACCAAGACGGTTTACCGGTGGTACTACACCCCATCGAGATTACATCTTTTGGACCCATCACATTCCAACTTGTGCGGGAGGGGCTGTGGAATGGTGGGCACACTATATCACACATTATGGGAATGTCCGAGGCTGTCAACTTTGTGGACTGGGGTTAATCTTTTGACAAACAGACTGACTTATATACATGCTGACCTTAACCGGGCAATGGTCCTCTTACTGATAGACATAGATTTGTTGCTCTTGGACGTGAGAACCCCGATTGCACATATATTCATGACGGCCAAACTACATATTACCAGGAACTGGAAAACAGACCCACTCTGTGTGAAATAATCAGTACCGTTAACTTGACTTGTGATTATGAGAGGACTCACTGGCACACAACTCACATGCCAAGTTTCTCAAACACTGGGAGAGATGGTTTTCAAGCCCTCACTATCCCAAACGGGCATTTACTGCTATCAGGTAGTTTGTTTCCTTTTTTCTTGATGTCTGTTACATGTGTTTTTTCCTTGGATAATTTACTACACTGTAATGACTGCGCACTTTATGAGTGTATGTTACACCATCCTGTTGTTTCATTCCATTATTGCTGTATTGATCCATTGTTTGATCTCCACTGTGTAGTGGACATGGTCATTTCTAGATGTAAATAGTTTTTGTTATTGAAATATTTTCAAAATAAAAACTTTTGAAAAAAAAGACACAATGTGGAACCTATTGAATGTAGGCAAAGACCCTCATCAGCCCAAAGTGTATGTTACAGTGTGCGCTCCGGTCCCCGCTCCTGGACCTGCTCCCTGCTCACTGCCCCTGTCGCGGTCCACTAAGTCCCTGCGCGTCCCGGTAAGACACGCTGACCGGGAGCGCAGAGTGATCCCCGACGGGGATGCGGTTAGCGTGGCGGGAGGTTCCCGCTCACGCGCCGCATCCCGACACTGTCCCATACCTTCTGCGGTCCCTCGTCTCCCCTCTGTGTCCCGGCGCGCGCGGCCCCGCTCTCTAGGGCGCACGCGCGCCGGCTTCATGAAATTTAAAGGGCCAGTGCACCATTAATTGGTGCCTGGCCCAAAGTGCACTATAAATGGTTCCTGCCCCTTCCTGCCCGCACAGAGGCTCAACCCACGACAAGCTTGTTGGTCCCTGTTCTTCGCTCGCTTCAACTTTGAGATCCACTTCCGTCCAGCTAGCAAGAACATTAGCGCAGATGCCCTCTCCCGCTCTGCTGATGTAGTGGGTGAAGATATTACTCTACAACATATAATTCCACCTGAGCACCTTATTGCCGTGGCACCTGTGGATCTTCGTCTTCTCCCTCCGGGTAAATCCTTTGTACCTCCTAGCCAACAGATGGAAGTCCTTAAGTGGGGGCACTCTTCCCTGCTGGCGGGTCATCCAGGTGTCCAAAAGACCCTTCAACTAATCTCCCGAAGATATTGGTGGCTCACTATGGCTAAGGATGTGTTTGAGTTTGTTCAAGCCTGTACAATCTCCGCACGGGACAAGTCGCCTCGTCAAAAGCCGGCTGGGCTGCTCCAACCTCTTCCTGTTCCTGAGACCCCATGGTCTCACATTGCCATGGACTTTGTGACTGACCTTCCTCCTTCCCAGGGTATGACGGTCATTTGGGTCGTTGTTGACCGTTTCTCTAAAATGGCACATTTCGTACCCCTACCAGGATTAACTTCTGCACCTCTGCTGGCGAAACATTTTTTCCTGCACATTTTTCGCCTTCACGGTCTTCCTCTGCATATTGTCTCTGATCGTGGGGTGCAATTTGTTTCTAAATTCTGGAGAGCTCTGTGTGGACGTTTAAAAGGGAAATTAGATTTCTCGTCCTCTCATCACTAGTGTTGCTCGCGAATATTCGCAATTCGAATATTATTCGCGAATATCGCATATTCGCGAATTTCGCGAATATAGCGCTATATATTCGTAATTACGAATATTCGTTTTTTTTTTTTTTGTTTTTTTTATTTGTTTCTTCACAGTACACATCACAGTGATCATCCCTCTCTGCTTCCAGCTTGTGTGGTGTAAAGAAGGCTGTAATACTACTGTGTGAGACTGCCGTGCGAAAATTCGCATATGCGGAAATTAGCACATGCGAATTTTCGCATATGTGAATTTTCGCGTATGCTAATTTTGTATATGCAAATTTTCACATATGTTAATTTTCGCATACGCGAATTTTCGCATATGCGAAAATAAAACGAGGAGATAACGAATATGCGAATATTCGCGAATATATGACGAATATTCGTCCATATATTCGCGAATATTCGCGAATTCGAATATGGCCTATGCCGCTCAACACTACTCATCACCACCAAACTAACGGCCAAGTGGAACGCATAAACCAAGTCTTGGGGGAATATCTACACCATTTTGTATCTTCACGTCATGATGATTGGGATGACCTTCTTCCTTGGGCAGAATTCTCTTGTAACTACAGGAATTCCTCCGCCTCCAACAAATCACCGTTTTTCGTGGTCTACGGACGCCATCCTCTACCCCCTCTGCCGTTATCTTCCTCTTCTTCTGTTCCTGCAGTTGATGGCCTCATCCAGGATTTTTCCTCCATTTGGTGAGAGACTCGCACCGCTCTTCTTAAAGCTTTGGCCCGCATGAAATCCCAAGCGGACAAGAAACGCAGGGCCCCTCCTGTGTTTTCTCCAGGTGACAGAGTATGGCTCTCGGCCAAATACATCCGTTTTAGGGTACCAAGTTACAAACTAGGACCCCGTTACTTGGGTCCCTACAAGCTTCATCTTCCCTCCACTCTTAGGATCCCTAACTCATTCCATGTCTCCCTCCTGAAGCCAGCTATCTTTAACCGGTTCTCCCCCAAGGCCACCACTCCTAGTCCAGTGGCCGGCACGTCGGACATTTTTTCTGTCAAAGAAATCCTGGCTTCCAAGTTGATCCGGGGGAGAATATTTTTTTTTGTCGACTGGGAAGGCTGCGGTCCTGAGGAGAGGTCTTGGGAACCGGAGAACATCTTGGACCGCAACCTTATCCTCAGGTTTCTGGGCACCAAGAAGAGAGGGAGACCTAAGGGGGGGGGGGGTACTGTTACAGTGTGCGCTCCGGTCCCCGCTCCTGGACTGGAGCGCTCACTGCCCCTGTCCCGGTCCACTAAGTCCCTGCGCGTCCCGGTCAGACACGCTGACCGGGAGCGCAGAGTGATCCCCGGAGATGCGGTTAGCGTGGCGGGAGGTTCCCACTCACGCGCCGCATCCAGACACTGTCCCTTACCTTCTGTGGCTCCTCGTCTCCCATCTGTGTCCCGGCGCGTGCGGCCCCGCTCTCTAGGGCGCGCGCGTGCCGGCTTCATGAAATTCAAAGGGCCAGCGCACCATTAATTGGTGCCTGGCCCAAAGTGCCCTATAAATGGTTCCTGCCCCTTCCTGCCCTTGCCGGATCTTTGTGCCTCGTGCCAAGAGAAAGCGTTCCCTGTTATTAAAGTGTTCCCTGCCTGTTGCCGACCCTTGCCCGTGACCACCGCCTCTGAACCCGTGCTGCCTGCCTAGACCTGTTGCTAGTGACGACCGCTTCTGATCCTGTGCCGCCTGCCCTGACCTTTGCTACGTCCGACTACGCTTCTGCCTGTTCCTCCTGTACCGCGCTATCTCAGCAACCAGAGGTGTTGAGTCGCTATCTGGTGGAACGACCTGGGGGCTACCTGCCGCAGCAAGACCATTCCGCTTTGCGGCGAGCTCTGGTGAAGACCAGTAGCGCCTTAGATTGCGTTCCCTGGGTACGGCCCACGCCATCACTCCTCTGATCCAGTGGATCCACCTCCCGTCCCCTGTCCGGGCCGTTACAGTGTATTTTAAGATCCACACTTATATCTTAATGAAAAGACACAATGTGGAACCTGTTGATTGTAGGCAAAGACCCTCGTTCCCCCACATTTATGTGGTCGGTACGCAGAGTGAGCCCAAAGTGTATTTTAACATCCACGCTTATATCTTAATGAAAAGACACAATGTGGAACCTATTGAATGTAGGCAAAGACTTTCGTTCCCCCACATTTATGTGGTCGGTACGTAGAGTCAGCCCAAAGTGTATTTTAAGATCCACACTTATAGCTTAATGAAAAGACACAATGTGGAACCTATTGAATGTATGCTGTTGCGGTTCTAAGGTGATAATCCTGTCTGCAGCTCCACTTATTGTGGAAAATCCTGCATACTACACCAATTGTGATTTTAGAATTAGAGTAAGACAAACATGCCCCTCCCCCAACCATGTGCTCTCTTTGTTAGTCCCCAAAATGGCCACCAACTATATGAAAAACGGAAGCAGGAAGTTCAGGCTAACACTATAGGTCCCAAATATGTTTGTAAAAGCACCCAGAAACACTGATTAAGTTTTGTACAACTATGAAATAATTGTACAAGGTATTTTGGCAGAAATGTCTTGTACCAGCAGGGTATCCCACCAAATTAACATTCACTCAGTAACCAGCAAAGTTGATAACATTTAATAAAATATTAATTAGCTAAACCAAAGAAGACATACATACAAGCATTAATACAACAGTACATACCCTATGTTTAGCAAACTAGCATGAATCTACCCAAGTGATACATGAAATATTTAGTGTAGAAATGATACAATCAATATTCTTATCCATCCTAGGCTTAAAGGGGTTATCCAGGAAAAAAACTTTTTTATATATATATATATATCAACTGTCTCCAGAAAGTTAAACAGATTTGTAAATTACTTCTATTAAAAAATCTTAATCCTTTCAGTACCTATGAGCTTCTGAAGTAAAGGTTGTTCTTTTCTGTCTAAGTGCTCTCTGATGACACGTGTCTCAGGAAACGCCCAGTTTAGAAGCAAATTCATCAGAGAGCACTTAGACAGAAAAGAACAACCTTAACTTCAGAAGCTCATAAGTACTGAAAGGATTAAGATTTTTTAATAGAAGTAATTTACAAATCTGTTTAACTTTCTGGAGCCAGTTGATATATAAAAAAAAGTTTTTTCCTGGAATACCCCTTTAAGGAGCATAAAAATGCTCCCTTCTCGAAGGAAGATCCCAATAGAAAGAGAGCGAGGGCCATCTGGTTTCCTGTGAAATCCCCTAATGCCCCACCCCTTTGGCCTAATGTCCGCCTGCTCTCCTCACATAACCTGGAAAAACAGGTTCTCTAGCCCAGCCTACTGTTGCTGTATGTGACTAAGCTTTAGACCGTGGGGACAGGGAAATTTATACTAAATGATGGATATAAAAACACATAATTTCAATGTCCATAACATTCCACCTCTTGCTTTTACACCATAATGTACCAATGTTAGGTGATTCCCTAATTCCATGTCTGCTAGTTTACCAAACATACAACATGTATATCTCCATAAAACAAATACAAATTAATTATATTCCCCAGTTTCCCCATCCACCCAAATAATCCGGTGTTTGGTGTTCCATGGAGTTTTGAATCTAGGGCTAGGCGATTGTTAGAGCTTCAGCCCTTATTTGTAGCTTCTCTTGAGACAGTTTCTTTAAAGCGTCCTTGTGGTGGCCAAAGAATTTCCCAAAATGTGCTGGAGGGTATTCTTTGGTTCTGGGTTCTCCTGTCTCGCGATGTCATCCAAACCCAGTCTTGACAACTTGATGCTTGTCATCTTCCAACCACGGGATGCTGAGGAATGGGTAACCTTCTTCACTCCATTAGAAGCGCTGGTCATCTGGTCATCTCTCTGTGGTGATAGCAGGTATTGGAAGAAAATGTGGACGAATTTTGGCGCTGGAACTCTGGATATTAAGAAAATTAGGAACACATCCGCATTCCTTTCAGAGGCTTTATTGTGAATACATAAGCTACGCGTTTCTGGTCCGAACCGGACCCTTCGTCAGGCAAGGTATATATACTTTGCCTGACGAAGGGTCCGGTTCCGACCAGAAACGCGTAGCTTATGGATTCACAATAAAGCCTCTGAAAGGAATGCGGATGTGTTCCTGATTTTCTCAATATCCAGAGTTTCAGCGCCAAAATTCGTCCACATTTTCTTCCAATACCTGCTATTACGTTACACTGGGACAGCGTGCCTGCTACCAGAGGACTGTGGCTGCGGACCTGGGAATTGTTACCAAACCACGCTTTTTAGGTGTTGTGCCCTGAGCGCAACGCCCTCCGGTGAGTTTAACCTTGAATACGTGTAAACTCAATTTTTAAACGTTCTTCACTAGGGGCGCAATTTCCCTCTTTCTTTTTTCCTCTCCCTTTATGTTTCACATCTCTGTGGTGAGCTTGGATTCTTCTGATTGGAGGTCCATGGGTTGAGCGGGTTACACTGCCACTAATCTGCTGAACGGAAAATAAACAGGTTTTAGAGTCACTTTCCAACAATACAATTTTAGTATTTCCAGGCCCATCAGAGATTCTCTCCTGCCTGTGCTGATCAGTGAACCTTCGTAAAACCCAACACTAGACACAGTTGAACTCCACTCTGCATATCCATACTCACTTTCCCAGCATTATTCCAACCATTGCTAACTAATTTATGAGTTTGAGTGTTAACTCAGTCCCTCTAGGCATGTTGCCTTCTAAAGGAAAGGAATAGCTTTTGCTAACCCCTCCCCCCCCACCTCTTGAAAAAATCTAAATGGTTAGTTAGTTTATCACTAATTTGTTTTCCCCAAAAATATGAGGAGGCTCCTGTAAATGTCAACCCAAACTAACAAAAGTATTGCCATTTTTACCTGTAAGCCTATGCTATGACCCTAGTGGCCAGAAAAGAAAATGTAGTTGCACACAGTCCGTATCTTATGTGTCTCCATTGTTTTTCCTGTAAGATAAAACAAGTGAAACATTATTTACATGTAAAAGGAATGTGGCAATTTTACTCGTTAGTCTCCCTTCCCCCGTTTGCTAAACATGCAGATACCTAAGTATCCACCTTTACTGGAATAGCTTGGGTGACTTTTGCCTGATCAACAGGGGGCATAGAAGTTTCTGCCTGTAAGAGTATGGCTACTTGTGCACATAACTCCCTAAGCTTACCTTGAACCTGTTGTGTTTTGTAATGTCATTTTTCATGGGAATAGACAAGTGAGGTTTATTGGAGAAGCTGAGAGATTTCTCTGGAAACTGTTGTTTGGAGGAAGAATGTATATTTCCCTTCCCAGTCTGTTTGGGTTTACCTGGTTCCCTCTGCTTCATGTTTCCAGTAGAATAACAACTTGAGAAGATATGGCCACTATGACCACATGTAGTACATTTAGCTGAACAGTGTTTCGTTTTGTTACCATGTGCCTTACAATATCTAGCGATATGGCCTGAAACTCCACATGCAAAACAAGACTTACCCTTTTAGCCGTATTTACTATCTGGGTCTCATTTTTCATAGATGATCTATACAGTTTTACTGCTAAAGACACACTTCTAACCTCCTAATCCAATTCGCTTTGTACTTTACATTGTTGTTATTCAATTTCTGTAATTCAAAACCAGCACTGGGACCTTCTACAATCTCACTCTCTAGCGCCCCCTTATTTGCACTTGAAACACAGAACTTTTCAAAGGGTAAATCTGCTGTGGAATGTGGCTGTGAATTGTGGGAAGAGGCCACACCAGATACCATTTTGGGGAGCTCGCTTTTAGCAATCTCATTCCTCAACTCCTGGATCTCAGCATAAGACTGAGCCAGTTTTCCATCAGTATCTATACATTGGTTTTCCCATTCCAGTAATTCTGATTTCAACATGCAAATCTGCCTATCTCTATTACGAATAATCTGTATTTTTGTCTGCAACTCTTTCTCAAGTTCCTCATTTCTCTGCACCTCACATTTTAGGGCATGTAAAAGAATCCAACCAACTTCAGCCGCAGCTTGGCTCTCATTTTTGGGATAAATCCCTAAATCAAGCTTCAGAGCCATACCTCCTATCTCATCCCCTATCTCTGGGTAAATCGGTGCACCATAGCGTACAAGCTCTTCTGCTATAACACTCCATTTTCCCATAGTGGTAGCCCAATGTGGTACAGCCCCAAATTTGGGCCTTCTATCCAACATCAATGCATAAAACTTCTTCCTAAGGAAACTCATTCTGAACAACAGAATCTCAAGTACAGTATCAGATGGCGGGACAATAACACGTGTTTGCAGTAAGCCTTACTAGTATATATTGTACCACTAACACATACACAAACAGGCTCCGCTGGGGTAACATGCACAAACACTTGTGTGTATTACCTCTCACACTAATGAAACACAGAAAATATAGTGTAGAGTTACAGCTCACACAACTAAGGGTACAATCACAATCTAGCAACACATGTACAACAGGAGACTTTCAATATGCTTTACAATCTGTGTCTAATAACTATCATGTACAAGCATATACAAGCAACCATTACCTACAAAAGCAATGCTATTGATTACCAGTGACAAATCACTAATGCAATACAAGTTACCCTTAAATAAGGAACACAAAGCAACAGTCTATGAGGATCCTGTATAACTAGTACAGTGCTACACGGGATAACCACATCTAAACAGATTAACTTATTGTATCATACAACAAAATCTGTAAGAGCTTCCTCCTGTCTAAGGTAATAATCCTTAGGTCACAGTTTAAGAATAAGTCTCTTGTAGACTCACTCAATTACAATGGGAACATATACTAATTTTATCAAAAAGATACACCAAATTAGAAAAGAAATTAAACTATTATTGTCAATATGGTTATTAACTGCCGATACTCAATTTCCGGCAAAATCCTGCCCGACTATGCCATTTGTTGCGGTTCTAAGGTGATAATCCTGTCTGCAGCTCCACTTATTGTGGAAAATCCTACATACTACACCAATTGTGATTTTAGAATTAGAGTAAAACAAACATGCCCCTCCCCCAACCATGTGCTCTCTTTGTTAGTCCCCAAAATGGCCACCAAATATATAAAAAATGGAAGCAGGAAGTTCAGGCTAAAACTATAGGTCCCAAATATGTTTGTAAAAGCACCCAGAAACACTGATTAAGTTTTGTACAACTATGAAATAATTGTACAAGGTATTTTGGCAGAAATCTCTTGTACCAGCAGGGTATCCCACCAAATTAACAATCACTCGGTAACCAGCAAAGTTGATAACATTTAATAAAACATTAAAGGGGTACTCCCGTGGAAAACTATTTTTTTTTCTTCTAAATCAACTGGTGCCAGAAAGTTAAACAGATTTGTAAATCACTTCTATTAAAAACTTTTAATCTTTCCAGTCTACTAAAGAGAAATCAAAAAAAGAAATGCATTTCCTCTGATGTCATGACCACAGTGCTCTCTGCTGACCATTTTAGGAACTGTCTAGTGCAGCATATCTTTGCTATGGGAATTTTTTCCTGCTCTGGACAGTTCCTAAATTGGACAGCAGAGGTCAGCAGAGAGCACTGTGGTCATGACATCAGAGGAAATGCCTTTCTTTTTTGGATTTCTCTTTAGTATATAGCCCCTAAAAAGTACTGGAAGGATTAAGATTTTTTAATAGAAGTGATTTACAAATCTGTTTAACTTTCTGGCACCAGTTGATAAAAAAAATAAATAAATAAGGTTTCCATTGGAGTACCCCTTTAATTAGCTAAACCAAATAAGACATACATACAAGCATTAATACAATAATACATACTCAATGTTTAGCAAACTAGCATGAATCTACCCAAGTATACATTAAATATTTAGTGTAGAAATAATACAACCAATATACTTATCCATCCCAGGCTTAAGGAGCATAAAAATGCTCCCCTTTTGAAGGAAGATCCCAATAAAAAGAGAGCGAGGGCCAACTGCTTTCCTGTTAAATCCCCTAATGTCCCACCCCTTTGGCCTAATGTCCGCCTGCTCTCCTAACATAACCTGGAAAAACAGGTTCTCTAGACCGTGGGTCAGGGAAATTTATACTAAATGATGGATGTAAAAGCATATAATTTCAATGTCCATAACATAGGCAAAGACCCTTGTTCCCCCACATTTATGTGGTCGGTACGCAGACTCAGCCCAAAGTGTATTTTAGGATCCACGCTTATATCTTAATGAAAAGACACAATGTGGAACCTGTTTAATGTAGGCAAAGACTTTCGTTCCCCCACATTTATGTGGTTGGTACGCAGACTCAGCCCAAAGTGTATTTTAAGATCCACGCTTATATCTTAATGAAAAGACACAATGTGGAACCTATTGAATGTAGGCAAAGACTTTCGTTCCCCCACATTTATGTGGTCGGTACGCAGACTCAGCCCAAAGTGTATTTTAAGATCCACGCTTATATCTTAATGAAAAAACACAATGTGGAACCTATTGAATGTAGGCAAAGACTTTCGTTCCCCCACATTTATGTGGTCGGTACGCAGACTCAGCCCAAAGTGTATTTTAGGATCCACGCTTATATCTTAATGAAAAGACACAATGTGGAACCTGTTGAATGTAGGCAAAGACTTTCGTTCCCCCACATTTATGTGGTCGGTACGCAGACTCAGCCCAAAGTGTATTTTAGGATCCACGCTTATATCTTAATGAAAAGACACAATGTGGAACCTGTTGAATGTAGGCAAAGACTTTCGTTCCCCCACATTTATGTCGTCGGTACGCAGACTCAGCCCAAAGTGTATTTTAGGATCCTCGCTTATATCTTAATGAAAAGACACAATGTGGAACCTGTTGAATGTAGGCAAAGACTTTAGTTCCCCCACATTTATGTGGTCGGTACGCAGACTCAGCCCAAAGTGTATTTTAAGATCCACTCTTATATTTTAATGAAAAGACACAATGTGGAACCTATTGAATGAAGGCAAAGACTTTCGTTCCCCCACATTTATGTGGTCGGTACGCAGACTCAGCCCAAAGTGTATTTTAGGATCCACGCTTATATCTTAATGAAAAGACACAATGTGGAACCTGTTGAATGTAGGCAAAGACTTTCGTTCCCCCACATTTATGTGGTTGGTACGCAGACTCAGCCCAAAGTGTATTTTAGGATCCACGCTTATATCTTAATGAAAAGACACAATGTGGAACCTGTTGAATGAAGGCAAAGACTTTCGTTCCCCCACATTTATGTGGTCGGTACGCAGACTCAGCCCAAAGTGTATTTTAGGATCCACGCTTATATCTTAATGAAAAGACACAATGTGGAACCTGTTGAATGTAGGCAAAGACTTTCGTTCCCCCACATTTATGTGGTCGGTACGCAGACTCAGCCCAAAGTGTATTTTAGGATCCACGCTTATATCTTAATGAAAAGACACAATGTGGAACCTGTTGAATGTAGGCAAAGACTTTCGTCCCCCCACATTTATGTGGTCGGTACGCAGACTCAGCCCAAAGTGTATTTTAGGATCCTCGCTTATAACTTAATGAAAAGACACAATGTGGAACCTGTTGAATGTAGGCAAAGACTTTTGTTCCCCCACATTTATGTGGTCGGTACGCAGACTCAGCCCAAAGTGTATTTTAGGATCCACGCTTATATCTTAATGAAAAGACACAATGTGGAACCTGTTGAATGAAGGCAAAGACTTTCGTTCCCCCACATTTATGTGGTCGATACGCAGACTCAGCCCAAAGTGTATTTTAGGATCCACGCTTATATCTTAATGAAAAGACACAATGTGGAACCTGTTGAATGAAGGCAAAGACTTTCGTTCCCCCACATTTATGTGGTCGGTACGCAGACTCAGCCCAAAGTGTATTTTAGGATCCACGCTTATATCTTAATGAAAAGACACAATGTGGAACCTGTTGAATGAAGGCAAAGACTTTCGTTCCCCCACATTTATGTGGTCGATACGCAGACTCAGCCCAAAGTGTATTTTAGGATCCACGCTTATATCTTAATGAAAAGACACAATGTGGAACCTGTTGAATGAAGGCAAAGACTTTCGTTCCCCCACATTTATGTGGTCGGTACGCAGACTCAGCCCAAAGTGTATTTTAGGATCCTCGCTTATATCTTAATGAAAAGACACAATGTGGAACCTGTTGAATGTAGGCAAAGACTTTCGTTCCCCCACATTTATGTGGTCGGTACGCAGACTCACCCCAAAGTGTATTTTAGGATCCACGCTTATATCTTAATGAAAAGACACAATGTGGAACCTGTTGAATGAAGGCAAAGACTTTCGTTCCCCCACATTTATGTGGTCGGTACGCAGACTCAGCCCAAAGTGTATTTTAGGATCCACGCTTATATCTTAATGAAAAGACACAATGTGGAACCTGTTGAATGAAGGCAAAGACTTTCGTTCCCCCACATTTATGTGGTCGGTACGCAGACTCAGCCCAAAGTGTATTTTAGGATCCACGCTTATATCTTAATGAAAAGACACAATGTGGAACCTGTTGAATGTAGGCAAAGACTTTCGTTCCCCCACATTTATGTGGTCGGTACGCAGACTCAGCCCAAAGTGTTTTTTAGGATCCACGCTTATATCTTAATGAAAAGACACAATGTGGAACCTGTTGAATGAAGGCAAAGACTTTCGTTCCCCCACATTTATGTGGTCGGTACGCAGACTCACCCCAAAGTGTATTTTAGGATCCACGCTTATATCTTAATGAAAAGACACAATGTGGAACCTGTTGAATGTAGGCAAAGACTTTCGTTCCCCCACATTTATGTGGTCGGTACGCAGACTCAGCCCAAAGTGTATTTTAGGATCCTCGCTTATATCTTAATGAAAAGACACAATGTGGAACCTGTTGAATGTAGGCAAAGACTTTCGTTCCCCCACATTTATGTGGTCGGTACGCAGACTCAGCCCAAAGTGTATTTTAGGATCCACGCTTATATCTTAATGAAAAGACACAATGTGGAACCTGTTGAATGTAGGCAAAGACTTTCGTTCCCCCACATTTATGTGGTCGGTACGCAGACTCAGCCCAAAGTGTATTTTAGGATCCACGCTTATATCTTAATGAAAAGACACAATGTGGAACCTGTTGAATGAAGGCAAAGACTTTCGTTCCCCAACATTTATGTGGTCGGTACGCAGACTCAGCCCAAAGTGTATTTTAGGATCCACGCTTATATCTTAATGAAAAGACACAATGTGGAACCTGTTGAATGTAGGCAAAGACTTTCGTCCCCCCACATTTATGTGGTCGGTACGCAGACTCACCCCAAAGTGTATTTTAGGATCCACGCTTATATCTTAATGAAAAGACACAATGTGGAACCTGTTGAATGTAGGCAAAGACTTTCGTTCCCCCACATTTATGTGGTCGGTACGCAGACTCAGCCAAAAGTGTATTTTAGGATCCTCGCTTATATCTTAATGAAAAGACACAATGTGGAACCTGTTGAATGTAGGCAAAGACTTTCGTTCCCCCACATTTATGTGGTCGGTACGCAGACTCAGCCCAAAGTGTATTTTAGGATCCACGCTTATATCTTAATGAAAAGACACAATGTGGAACCTGTTGAATGTAGGCAAAGACTTTCGTTCCCCCACATTTATGTGGTCGGTACGCAGACTCAGCCCAAAGTGTATTTTAGGATCCTCGCTTATATCTTAATGAAAAGACACAATGTGGAACCTGTTGAATGTAGGCAAAGACTTTCGTTCCCCCACATTTATGTGGTCGGTACGCAGACTCAGCCCAAAGTGTATTTTAGGATCCACGCTTATATCTTAATGAAAAGACACAATGTGGAACCTGTTGAATGTAGGCAAAGACTTTCGTTCCCCCACATTTATGTGGTCGGTACGCAGACTCAGCCCAAAGTGTATTTTAGGATCCACGCTTATATCTTAATGAAAAGACACAATGTGGAACCTGTTGAATGAAGGCAAAGACTTTCGTTCCCCCACATTTATGTGGTCGGTACGCAGACTCAGCCCAAAGTGTATTTTAGGATCCACGCTTATATCTTAATGAAAAGACACAATGTGGAACCTGTTGAATGTAGGCAAAGACTTTCGTTCCCCCACATTTATGTGGTCGGTACGCAGACTCACCCCAAAGTGTATTTTAGGATCCACGCTTATATCTTAATGAAAAGACACAATGTGGAACCTGTTGAATGTAGGCAAAGACTTTCGTTCCCCCACATTTATGTGGTCGGTACGCAGACTCAGCCCAAAGTGTATTTTAGGATCCACGCTTATATCTTAATGAAAAGACACAATGTGGAACCTGTTGAATGTAGGCAAAGACTTTCGTTCCCCCACATTTATGTGGTCGGTACGCAGACTCAGCCAAAAGTGTATTTTAGGATCCTCGCTTATATCTTAATGAAAAGACACAATGTGGAACCTGTTGAATGTAGGCAAAGACTTTCGTTCCCCCACATTTATGTGGTCGGTACGCAGACTCAGCCCAAAGTGTATTTTAGGATCCACGCTTATATCTTAATGAAAAGACACAATGTGGAACCTGTTGAATGTAGGCAAAGACTTTCGTTCCCCCACATTTATGTGGTCGGTACGCAGACTCAGCCCAAAGTGTATTTTAGGATCCTCGCTTATATCTTAATGAAAAGACACAATGTGGAACCTGTTGAATGTAGGCAAAGACTTTCGTTCCCCCACATTTATGTGGTCGGTACGCAGACTCAGCCCAAAGTGTATTTTAGGATCCACGCTTATATCTTAATGAAAAGACACAATGTGGAACCTGTTGAATGTAGGCAAAGACTTTCGTTCCCCCACATTTATGTGGTCGGTACGCAGACTCAGCCCAAAGTGTATTTTAGGATCCACGCTTATATCTTAATGAAAAGACACAATGTGGAACCTGTTGAATGAAGGCAAAGACTTTCGTTCCCCCACATTTATGTGGTCGGTACGCAGACTCAGCCCAAAGTGTATTTTAGGATCCACGCTTATATCTTAATGAAAAGACACAATGTGGAACCTGTTGAATGTAGGCAAAGACTTTCGTTCCCCCACATTTATGTGGTCGGTACGCAGACTCACCCCAAAGTGTATTTTAGGATCCACGCTTATATCTTAATGAAAAGACACAATGTGGAACCTGTTGAATGTAGGCAAAGACTTTCGTTCCCCCACATTTATGTGGTCGGTACGCAGACTCAGCCCAAAGTGTATTTTTAGGATCCTCGCTTATATCTTAATGAAAAGACACAATGTGGAACCTGTTGAATGTAGGCAAAGACTTTCGTTCCCCCACATTTATGTGGTCGGTACGCAGACTCAGCCCAAAGTGTATTTTAGGATCCACGCTTATATCTTAATGAAAAGACACAATGTGGAACCTGTTGAATGTAGGCAAAGACTTTCGTCCCCCCACATTTATGTGGTCGGTACGCAGACTCAGCCCAAAGTGTATTTTAGGATCCTCGCTTATATCTTAATGAAAAGACACAATGTGGAACCTGTTGAATGTAGGCAAAGACTTTCGTTCCCCCACATTTATGTGGTCGGTACGCAGACTCAGCCCAAAGTGTATTTTAGGATCCACGCTTATATCTTAATGAAAAGACACAATGTGGAACCTGTTGAATGAAGGCAAAGACTTTCGTTCCCCCACATTTATGTGGTCGGTACGCAGACTCAGCCCAAAGTGTATTTTAGGATCCACGCTTATATCTTAATGAAAAGACACAATGTGGAACCTGTTGAATGTAGGCAAAGACTTTCGTTCCCCCACATTTATGTGGTCGGTACGCAGACTCAGCCCAAAGTGTATTTTAGGATCCACGCTTATATCTTAATGAAAAGACACAATGTGGAACCTGTTGAATGTAGGCAAAGACTTTCGTTCCCCCACATTTATGTGGTCGGTACGCAGACTCAGCCCAAAGTGTATTTTAGGATCCACGCTTATATCTTAATGAAAAGACACAATGTGGAACCTGTTGAATGAAGGCAAAGACTTTCGTTCCCCCACATTTATGTGGTCGGTACGCAGACTCAGCCCAAAGTGTATTTTAGGATCCACGCTTATATCTTAATGAAAAGACACAATGTGGAACCTGTTGAATGTAGGCAAAGACTTTCGTTCCCCCACATTTATGTGGTCGGTACGCAGACTCAGCCCAAAGTGTATTTTAGGATCCACGCTTATATCTTAATGAAAAGACACAATGTGGAACCTGTTGAATGTAGGCAAAGACTTTCGTCCCCCCACATTTATGTGGTCGGTACGCAGACTCAGCCCAAAGTGTATTTTAGGATCCTCGCTTATATCTTAATGAAAAGACACAATGTGGAACCTGTTGAATGTAGGCAAAGACTTTCGTTCCCCCACATTTATGTGGTCGGTACGCAGACTCAGCCCAAAGTGTATTTTAGGATCCACGCTTATATCTTAATGAAAAGACACAATGTGGAACCTGTTGAATGTAGGCAAAGACTTTCGTTCCCCCACATTTATGTGGTCGGTACGCAGACTCAGCCCAAAGTGTATTTTAGGATCCACGCTTATATTTTAATGAAAAGACACAATGTGGAACCTGTTGAATGTAGGCAAAGACTTTCGTTCCCCCACATTTATGTGGTCGGTACGCAGACTCAGCCCAAAGTGTATTTTAGGATCCACGCTTATATCTTAATGAAAAGACACAATGTGGAACCTGTTGAATGTAGGCAAAGACTTTCGTTCCCCCACATTTATGTGGTCGGTACGCAGACTCAGCCCAATGTGTATTTTAGGATCCTCGCTTATATCTTAATGAAAAGACATAGGGGGAGATTTATCAAAACCTGTGCAAAGGAAAAGTTTCCCAGTTTCCCATAGCAACCAATCAGATTGCTTCTTTGATTTTGCCGAGGCCATGTTAAAAATGAAAGAAGCGAGCTGATTGGTTGCTATGGGCAACTGGGAAACTTTTCCTCTGGACAGGTTTTGATAAATCTCCCCCATAATGTGAAACCTGTTGAATGTAGGCAAAGACTTATGAGAATATAGGGTATATATACGGGTCTGCAGAGACAATAAATATATTTAGGGTACTTATGAGAATATAGGGTATATATACGGGTCTGCAGAGACAATAAATCTCTTTAGGGTACTTATGAGAATATAGGGTATATATACGGATCTGCAGAGACAATAAATATCTTTTGGGTATATATGAGAATATAGGGTATATATACGGGTCTGCAGAGACAATAAATCTCTTTAGGGTACATATGAGAATATATGGTATATATACGGGTCTGCAGAGACAATAAATCTCTTTAGGGTACTTATGAGAATATAGGGTATCTATACGGGTCTGCAGAGACAATAAATCTCTTTAGGGTACATATGAGAATATATGGTATATATACGGGTCTGCAGAGACAATAAATATATTTAGGGTACTTATGAGAATATAGGGTATATATACGGGTCTGCAGAGACAATAAATCTCTTTAGGGTATATATGAGAATATAGGGTATCTATACGGGTCTGCAGAGACAATAAATCTCTTTAGGGTATATATGAGAATATAGGGTATATATACGGGTCTGCAGAGACAAAAAATATCTTTAGGGTACATATGAGAATATAGGGTATATATACGGGTCTGCAGAGACAATAAATATCTTTATGGTACATATGAGAATATAAGGTATATATACGGGTCTGCAGAGACAATAAATATCTTTAGGGTATATATGAGAATATAAGGTATATATATATATATATATATATATATATATATATACGGGTCTGCAGAGACAATAAATCTCTTTAGGTTACATATGGGAATATAGGGTATATATACGGATCTGCAGAGACAATAAATATCTTTAGGGTACTTATGAGAATATAGGGTATATATACGGGTCTGCAGAGACAATAAATATCTTTAGGGTACATATGAGAATATAGGGTATATATATATACGGTCTGCAGAGACAATAAATCTCTTTAGGGTACATATGAGAATATACGGTATATATACGGGTCTGCAGATACAATAAATATCTTTAGGGTACATATGAGAATATAGGGTATATATACAGGTCAGCAGAGACAATAAATATATTTAGGGTACATATGAGAATATAGGGTATATATACACGGGTCTGCAGAGACAATAAATATCTTTAGGGTACATATGAGAATATAGGGTATATATACGGGTCTGCAGAGACAATAAATATATTTAGGGTATATATGAGAATATAGGGTATATATACGGGTCTGTAGAGACAATAAATATCTTTATGGTACATATGAGAATATAGGGTATATATACGGGTCTGCAGAGACAATAAATATATTTAGGGTACTTATGAGAATATAGGGTATATATACGGGTCTGCAGAGACAATAAATATCTTTAGGGTACATATGAGAATATAGGGTATATATACGGGTCTGCAGAGACAATAAATCTCTTTAGGGTACATATGAGAATATAAGGTATATATATACGGGTCTGTAGAGACAATAAATCTCTTTAGGTTACATATGAGAATATAGGGTATATATATACAGGTCTGTAGAGACAATAAATCTCTTTAGGTTACATATGAGAATATAGGGTATATATACGGGTCTGTAGAGACAATAAATATCTTTAGGGTATATATGAGAATATATATATACGGGTCTGCAGAGACAATAAATATATTTAGGGTACATATGAGAATATAGGGTATATATACGGGTCTGCAGAGACAATAAATCTCTTTAGGGTACATATGAGAATATAGGGTATATATACGGGTCTGCAGAGACAATAAATATCTTTAGGGTACATATGAGAATATAGGGTATATATACGGGTCTGCAGAGACAATAAATATATTTAGGGTACATATGAGAATATAGGGTATATATACGGGTCTGCAGAGACAATAAATATCTTTAGGGTACATATGAGAATATAGGGTATATATATACGGGTCTGTAGAGACAATAAATATATTTAGGGTACATATGAGAATATAGGGTATATATATACGGGTCTGCAGAGACAATAAACATATTTAGGGTATATATGAGAATATAGGGTATATATACGGGTCTGCAGAGACAATAAATATCTTTTGGGTATATATGAGAATATAGGGTATATATACGTTTCTGTAGAGACAATAAATATATTTAGGGTATATATGAGAATATAGGGTATATATACGGGTCTGTGGAGACAATAAATATCTTTAGGGTATATATGAGAATATAGGGTATATGTATATACGGGTCTGTAGAGACAATAAATATATTTAGGGTATATATGGGAATATAGGGTATATATACCGGTCTGCAGAGACAATAAATCTCTTTATGGTACATATGAGAATATAGGGTATATATACGGGTCTGCAGAGACAATAAATCTCTTTAGGGTATATATGAGAATATAGGGTATATATACGGGTCTGCAGAGACAATAAATATATTTAGGGTATATATGAGAATATAGGGTATATATACGGGTCTGCAGAGACAATAAATATCTTTAGGGTATATATGAGAATATAGGGTATATATACGGGTCTGCAGAGACAGTAAATATCTTTAGGGTACATATGAGAATATAGGGTATATATACGGGTCTGCAGAGACAATAAATATCTTTTGGGTATATATGAGAATATAGGGTATATATACGGGTCTGTAGAGACAATAAATATATTTTGGGTATATATGAGAATATAGGGTATATATACGGATCTGCAGAGACAATAAATATCTTTTGGGTATATATGAGAATATAGGGTATATATACGGGTCTGCAGAGACAATAAATATATTTAGGGTACATATGAGAATATAGGGTATATATACACGGGTCTGCAGAGACAATAAATATCTTTAGGCTACATATGAGAATATAGGGTATATATACGGGTCTGCAGAGACAATAAATATATTTAGGGTACTTATGAGAATATAGGGTATATATACGGGTCTGCAGAGACAATAAATATCTTTAGGGTACATATGAGAATATAGGGTATATATACGGGTCTGCAGAGACAATAAATCTCTTTAGGGTACATATGAGAATATAAGGTATATATATACGGGTCTGTAGAGACAATAAATCTCTTTAGGTTACATATGAGAATATAGGGTATATATATACAGGTCTGTAGAGACAATAAATCTCTTTAGGTTACATATGAGAATATAGGGTATATATACGGGTCTGTAGAGACAATAAATATCTTTAGGGTATATATGAGAATATATATATACGGGTCTGCAGAGACAATAAATATATTTAGGGTACATATGAGAATATAGGGTATATATACGGGTCTGCAGAGACAATAAATCTCTTTAGGGTACATATGAGAATATAGGGTATATATACGGGTCTGCAGAGACAATAAATATCTTTAGGGTACATATGAGAATATAGGGTATATATACGGGTCTGCAGAGACAATAAATATATTTAGGGTACATATGAGAATATAGGGTATATATACGGGTCTGCAGAGACAATAAATATCTTTAGGGTACATATGAGAATATAGGGTATATATATACGGGTCTGTAGAGACAATAAATATATTTAGGGTACATATGAGAATATAGGGTATATATATACGGGTCTGCAGAGACAATAAACATATTTAGGGTATATATGAGAATATAGGGTATATATACGGGTCTGCAGAGACAATAAATATCTTTTGGGTATATATGAGAATATAGGGTATATATACGTTTCTGTAGAGACAATAAATATATTTAGGGTATATATGAGAATATAGGGTATATATACGGGTCTGTGGAGACAATAAATATCTTTAGGGTATATATGAGAATATAGGGTATATGTATATACGGGTCTGTAGAGACAATAAATATATTTAGGGTATATATGGGAATATAGGGTATATATACGGGTCTGCAGAGACAATAAATCTCTTTATGGTACATATGAGAATATAGGGTATATATACGGGTCTGCAGAGACAATAAATCTCTTTAGGGTATATATGAGAATATAGGGTATATATACGGGTCTGCAGAGACAATAAATATATTTAGGGTATATATGAGAATATAGGGTATATATACGGGTCTGCAGAGACAATAAATATCTTTAGGGTATATATGAGAATATAGGGTATATATACGGGTCTGCAGAGACAGTAAATATCTTTAGGGTACATATGAGAATATAGGGTATATATACGGGTCTGCAGAGACAATAAATATCTTTTGGGTATATATGAGAATATAGGGTATATATACGGGTCTGTAGAGACAATAAATATATTTTGGGTATATATGAGAATATAGGGTATATATACGGATCTGCAGAGACAATAAATATCTTTTGGGTATATATGAGAATATAGGGTATATATACGGGTCTGCAGAGACAATAAATATATTTAGGGTACATATGAGAATATAGGGTATATATACGGGTCTGCAGAGACAATAAATATCTTTAGGGTATATATGAGACTATAGGGTATATATACGGGTCTGTAGAGACAATAAATATCTTTTGGGTATATATGAGAATATAGGGTATATATACGGGTCTGTAGAGACAATAAATATATTTTGGGTATATATGAGAATATAGGGTATATATACGGGTCTGTAGAGACAATAAATATATTTAGGGTATATATGAGAATATAGGGTATATATACGGGTCTGTAGAGACAATAAATATCTTTAGGGTATATATGAGAATATAGGGTATATATACGGGTCTGCAGAGACAATAAATATATTTAGGGTACATATGAGAATATAGGGTATATATACGGGTCTGCAGAGACAATAAATATATTTTGGGTATATATGAGAATATAGGGTATATATACGGGTCTGTAGAGACAATAAATATATTTTGGGTATATATGAGAATATAGGGTATATATACGGGTCTGCAGAGACAATAAATATCTTTAGGGTATATATGAGAATATAGGGTATATATACGGGTCTGCAGAGTATATATATATGTGTAGTATATATGTGTGTGTGTATATAGAACAGGTCATGCACCCCTCAGCCATGAGTCCCTGGCCTGCTACCACCTTACCTTGGGCATCTCCCCTGCTGGTCAGGACACCGATCGTTTTCCCTACTACTGACAGGTTCCCAAAAAACTTTTGCGGCTGAGCCATGATTGCGGATCCCTTCCCTGTATACTTTCGCAATAAATACCCTTCTATACTTCTGTTTATTTATATATAAATCTGTTTATACAACAATAGAAATATAAGTATTTATTACACCAAATGTACAAAGAAAATATATGGCTGTCAATGGAATAAAGAGAACGGAGGCGGTGACGTGCGGGAGCGGTGCGGGAGTCTGTGACGATCCTTCTGCTCAGAAACCGGGGATGAAGTGACGGGCGGCACGGACACGCCCCCTCATCTATATAGCCACGCCCATCGTCTCCAGGGAAACTGAAAGCGTCAAAGAGCTACGTGACGTAGAGGAGGGGGCGGGGCCTGGGGCAGAGGCCGGTGTGATCCATGCGTCCGCTCCTCCCCCAGCTCTCCGAACATTTCCGAAGCTAGAGCTGGGGGAGGGCAGAGCAAGGGGAAGGGAGGAGATTCACGCCCCCTCCCTCATCTCCCCTCCCTGAGCTCGGCTGGACGTAGATCTCTACGGCACGCCCCCTCCCTGAGGACATAGATAGCAACGGCACGCCCCCTCCATGAGGACATAGATAGCAACGGCACGCCCCCTCCATGAGGACATAGATAGCAACGGCACGCCCCCTCCATGAGGACATAGATAGCAACGGCACGCCCCCTCCATGAGGACATAGATAGCAACGGCACGCCCCCTCCCTCATCTCCCCTCCCAATGAGCTCTATGTGTAAAGGGGAACATACTGTACGGGCTAAAGGGGGACATACTACACGGGCTAAAGGGGGACATACTGCACGGGCTAAAGGGGAACATACTGTACGGGCTAAAGGGGGACATACTGCACGGGCTAAAGGGGAACATACTGTACGGGCTAAAGGGGGACATACTGTACGGGCTACAGGGGGACATACTACACGGGCTAAAGGGGGACATACTGTACGGGCTAAAGGGGGACATACTGTACGGGCTAAAGGGGGACATACTGTACGGGCTAAAGGGGGACATACTGTACGGGCTAAAGGGGGACATACTGTACGGGCTAAAGGGGAACATACTGTACCGGCTAAAGGGGGACATACTGCACGGGCTAAAGGGGGACATACTGCACGGGCTAAAGGGGGACATACTGCACGGGCTAAAGGGGGACATACTGCACGGGCTAAAGGGGGACATACTGTACGGGCTAAAGGGGGACATACTGTACGGGCTAAAGGGGGACATACTGTACGGGCTAAAGGGGGACATACTGTACGGGCTAAAGGGGGACATACTGCACGGGCTAAAGGGGGACATACTGTACGGGCTAAAGGGGGACATACTACACGGGCTAAAGGGGAACATACTGTACGCGCTAAAGGGGGACATACTGTACGGGCTAAAGGGAGACATACTGCACGGGCTAAAGGGAGACATACTGTACGGGCTAAACGGGAGACATACTGTACGGGCTAAAGGGGAACATACTGCACGGGCTAAAGGGGGACATACTGTACGGGCTAAAGGGGGACATACTGCACGGGCTAAAGGGAGACATACTGTACGGGCTAAACGGGAGACATACTGTACGGGCTAAAGGGGGACATACTGCACGGGCTAAAGGGAGACATACTGTACGGGCTAAACGGGAGACATACTGTACAGGCTAAAGGGGAACATACTGCACGGGCTAAAGGGGGACATACTGCACGGGCTAAAGGGGGACATCCTGTACGGGCTAAAGGGAGACATACTGCACGGGCTAAAGGGAGACATACTGTACGGGCTAAACGGGAGACATACTGTACGGGCTAAAGGGGGACATACTGTACGGGCTAAAGGGAGACATACTGTACGTGCTAAAGGGGGACATACTGTACGGGCTAAAGGGGGACATACTGCACAGGCTAAAGGGAGACATACTGTACAGGCTAAAGGGAGACATACTGTACGGGCTAAAGGGGGACATACTGCACGGGCTAAAGGGAGACATACTGTACGGGTTAAAGGGGGACATACTGTACCGGCTAAACGGGAGACATACTGTACGGGCTAAAGGGGGACATACTGTACGGGCTAAAGGGGGACATACTGTACGGGCTAAAGGGGGACATACTGCACAGGCTAAAGGGGACATACTGTACGGGCTAAAGGGGGACATACTGTACGGGCTAAAGGGGGACATACTGCACGGGCTAAAGGGAGACATACTGTACGGGCTAAAGGGGGACATACTGTACGGGCTAAAGGGGGACATACTGCACAGGCTAAAGGGGACATACTGTACAGGCTAAAGGGGGACATACTGTACGGGCTAAAGGGGGACATACTGCACGGGCTAAAGGGAGACATACTGTACGGGCTAAAGGGGGACATACTGTACGGGCTAAAGGGGGACATACTGTACGGGCTAAAGGGGGACATACTGCACGGGCTAAAGGGGGACATACTGTACGGGCTAAAGGGGGACATACTGTACGGGCTAAAGGGGGACATACTGTACGGGCTAAAGGGGAACATACTGTACAGGCTAAAGGGGAACATACTGTACAGGCTAAAGGGGGACATACTGTACGGGCTAAAGTGGGACATACTGTACAGGCTAAAGGGGAACATACTGTACAGGCTAAAGGGGAACATACTGTACAGGCTAAAGGGGGACATACTGCACGGGCTAAAGGGGGACATACTGTATGGGCTAAAGGGGGACATACTGTATGGGCTGAAGGGGGACATACTGCACTGGCTAAAGGGGGACATACTGTACGGGCTAAAGGGGGACATACTGCACAGGCTAAATGGGGACATACTGTATGGGCTAAAGGGGGACATACTGTACGGGCTAAAGGGGGACATACTGTATGGGCTAAAGGGGGACATACTGTACAGGCTAAAGGGGGATATACTGTACAGGCTAAAGGGGGACATACTGTATGGGCTAAAGGGGGACATACTGCACGGGCTAAAGGGGGACATACTGCACTGGCTAAAGGGGGACATACTGTACGGGCTAAAGGGGGACATACTGTACAGGCTAAAGGGGGACATACTGTACAGGCTAAAGGGGGACATACTGTACAGGCTAAAGGGGGACATACTGTACAGGCTAAAGGGGGACATACTGTACAGGCTAAAGGGGGACATACTGCACGGGCTAAAGGGGGACATACTGTACAGGCTAAAGGGGGACATACTGCACGGGAGGAAGAAGTCAGAGCTGTGCTCCTCATCTCCCCTGCCTGAGCTCTGTCCGTGTTTACTGACTGTTATACCACAGACTGAAGACTCCTCAATGACACATGCTGGGAGTTGTAGTCCCTGTTGTGTGTGTTTATACTAGTGGTTCCCAACCAGGGAATGCTGGGAGTTGTAATCCCTGTTATGTGTGTATGCCAGTGTTTCCCAACCAGTGAATGCTGGGAGTTGTATTTTTGCAACACCTGGAGGCACCCTGGTTGGGAAACACTGGTGTATGCCCAGTAGAGGTGTGGTGAACTACAACTCCCAGGAGACTACAGAGGCAGCATGCTGGTGTTATACCACAGACTGAAGACTCCTCAATGACACATGCTGGGAGTTGTAGTCCCTTTTGTGTGTGCATGACAGTGTATCCCAACCAGGGCTGATTTATATTAGTTTTCTGTGTATAACTCGGCACAGGCTGTATATATATATGTGGGAAGCCTATTGGCTGAATTTGTGTGAGGGGCGGGAGCTCCGCCCCACACGTGTTCAGGCGGGGTGTCAAGTAGTTGCGGTTAGCGGCAGGGGTATATAACGCCCCTGCTCCTACGGGAGGGACGTACGTCACATTTTGCGGACGTGCTTGTGTTTGGCAGTGGTTCAGTTGCGGGGTACCGCCGCTAGCTCGGGCGCCCCCACCCCACACCCCTTGGGTCGTCAGTCTTTGGAGTTCGTTGGCGTCGGTGGCAAGTTTCGGACCTTTGCAGGTGTACCTATCGGGTATGGGCCGGTACCCCGGCCATTTGAATTGCTGTTTTATTTTATTCGCTCCTATATAAGTAACTTACATAGCCGTACTGCGGGTCACTGTATCAAGTAGCTGGCAGACATGTGGGGCTGCAGCGCTGCCGAACACTGCTGTATGGTTCCCGGGGGGCCACGTAGGTTAAGTGTTCATACGGCACGTAGTTGTTAGTTATCATAAACCCTCTCGGGGACTCGCCTCCGCAACGCCGAAACGGGTCCGGTGTTCTAGGAGGCAAGTTTGGCAGTTCAGTTCCAGCTCCGGCTCGCTGCAGTACACGAACGCCGCCACCATGTGGCGCTGCGTGCGCACGTGTGCGGTCAGTTATTCTGGTTACAGATAAAGAGGTATATATATAAAAAAAAAAAAGTGTATGGGTTCATATGTGTATATGTATAGGGGTGCATGCATGTATGTGTACATATATATACAAGCTTATTTGGAAGGGTGTTGCAAGCTTAGTTCATCATAACATGAAGGTCATTTTTAAGTTCAAGCACATGGTTAGGTAATAGTTTTTCTGTCATTGTAGTTATAAGATTATATACTATATTATTACTGCATTAGGTTGAAATGAACACAGCGCAATAGTCTGCCAAGATCCCCAATATAAATTATCAATGGTCAAATACCAACCTCGGTAAAATGGTATAAAAAAAAAAATATATATATATATATATAATGACATTTATTCTGTTCATACGTTCGTTGTCACGGCATTATACTGTCCATGCGCTCTCAGCATTTACACTGTTCATATGCTCATGGTTTTCCTTTACTCATGGCCTTGTATACTGTTCAGGTGCTCATAGCATTTCACTCGGTTCTCACGCTCATTGTTTCTCTCCGTCCTCCCGCTCATGGCACCAATACTGTATGCACGCTCTTGGCTTACTGTATTCACACTCATAACATTCACACTATTCATACGCTTTTAGCACTAAGCTGTCCATACGCTCAAGGAATCTATCCCATACGCATTTGTTCATACGCCAATCGCACTGCACTGGGCTGGTTCCTGCTTTTCCATGGGGTGTTCATTAGCCCCATAAAGAGGACATAGAAATGCATGGGGTTTGTACAGGACATGAACATCACTGTATAACCCTGTGCATTTCTATGTCAGAGTTCAAACAGGGGCGTAGAAATGCACAGGGTTCGTACAGGGAAGCAGAGATGCACGGGGTTCATATAGGGAAGCAGAGATGCACGGGGTTCATATAGGGAAGCAGAGATGCACGGGGTTCATATAGGGAAGCAGAGATGCACGGGGTTCATATAGGGAAGCAGAGATGCACGGGGTTCATATAGGGAAGCAGAGATGCACAGGGTTCGTACAGGGAAGCAGAGATGCACAGGGTTCATATAGGGAAGCCGAGATGCAAGTGGTTCATACAGGGAAACAGAGATGCACGGGGTTCATACAGGGAAGCAGAGATGCACAGGGATCATACAGGGAAGCAGAGATGCACAGGGTTCATATAGGGAAACAGAGATGTACGGGGTCCATACAGGGAAGCAGAGATGCACAGTGATCAAACAGGGAAGCAGAGATGCATGGGGTTCATACAGGGAGCAGTGATGCACGGGGTTCAAACAGGGAAGCAGAGACGCACGAGGTCCATACAGGGGAGCAGAGATGGACGGGGTTCATACAGGGAAGCAGAAATTCACGGGGTTCATACAGGGAGCAGAGATGCACGGGGTCCATACAGGGAAGCAGAAATGCACGGGGTCCATACAGGGAAGCAGAGATGCACAGGGTTCATACAGGGAAGCAGAGATGCACGGGGTTCATACAGGGAAGCAGAGATGCACGGGGTTCATACAGGGAAGCAGAGATGCACGGGGTTCATACAGGAAGCAGAGATGCACAGGGTTTGTACAGGGAAGCAGAGATGCACGGGGTTCATACAGGGAAGCAGAGATGCACGGGGTTCATACAGGGAAGCAGAGATGCACAAGGTTTGTACAGGGAAGCAAAGATGCACGGGGTTCATACAGGGAAGCAGAGATGCACGGGGTAAATACAGGAAGCAGAGGTGCACAGGGTTTGTACAGGGAAGAGAGATGCACGGGGTTCATACAGGAAGCAGAGATGCACAGGGTTCATACAGGGAAGCGGAGATGCACGGGGGTTCATACAGGGAAGCAGAGATGCACGGGGTTCATACAGGAAGCAGAGAGGCAAAGGGTTTGTACAGGGAAGCAGAGATGCACGGGGTTCATACAGGAAGCAGAGATGCACAGGGTTTGTACAGGGAAGCAGAGATGCACAGGGTTCATACAGGGAAGCAGAGATGCACGGGGCTCATACAGGGAAGCAGAGATGCACGGGGTTCATACAGGGAAGCAGAGATGCACAGGGTTCATACAGGAAGCAGAGATGCACAGGGTTTGTACAGGGAAGCAGAGATACACGGGGATCATACAGGGAAGCAGAGATGCACGGGGTTCATACAGGAAGCAGAGATGCACAGGGTTTGTACAGGGAAGCAGAGATGCACGGGGCTCATACAGGGAAGCAGAGATGCACAGTATTCATACAGGGAAGCAGAGATGCACAGGGTTCATACAGGAAGCAGAGATGCACAGGGTTTGTACAGGGAAGCAGAGATGCACGGGGTTCATACAGGGAAGCAGAGATGCACGGGGTTCATACAGGAAGCAGAGATGCACAGGGTTTGTACAGGGAAGCAGAGATGCACGGGGTTCATACAGGGAAGCAGAGATGCACAGGGTTCATACAGGGAAGCAGAGATGCACAGGGATCATACAGGGAAGCAGAAATGCACGGGGTCCATACAGGGAGCAGAGATGCACGGGGATCATACAGGGAAGCAGAGATGCATGGGGTTCATACAGGGAAGCAGAGATGCACGGGGCTCATACAGGGAAGCAGAGATGCACGGGGTTCATACAGGGAAGCAGAGATGCACAGGGTTCATACAGGAAGCAGAGATGCACAGGGTTTGTACAGGGAAGCAGAGATACACGGGGATCATACAGGGAAGCAGAGATGCACGGGGTTCATACAGGAAGCAGAGATGCACAGGGTTTGTACAGGGAAGCAGAGATGCACGTGTCACGATGCCGGCTGGCAGGTAGTGGACCCTCTGTGCCAGAGAGGGATTGGCGTGGACCGTGCTAGTGGACCGGTTCTAAGCCACTACTGGTTTTCACCAGAGCCCGCCGCAAAGCGGGATGGTCTTGCTGCGGCGGTAGTGACCAGGTCGTATCCACTAGCAACGGCTCACCTCTCTGGCTGCTGAAGATAGGCGCGGTACAAGGGAGTAGGCAGAAGCAAGGTCGGACGTAGCAGAAGGTCGGGGCAGGCAGCAAGGATCGTAGTCAGGGGCAACGGCAGAAGGTCTGGAAACACTGGCAAGGGACACACAAGGAACGCTTTCACTGGCACTAAGGCAACAAGATCCGGCAAGGGAGTGCAAGGGAAGTGAGGTAATATAGGGAGTGCACAGGTGATAACTCTAATTGGAACCACTGCGCCAATCAGCGGCGCAGTGGCCCTTTAAATCGCAGAGACCCGGCGCGCGCGCGCCCTAGGGAGCGGGGCCGCGCGCGCCGGGACAGAACAGACGGGGAGCGAGTCAGGTAGGAGAGCCGGGGTGCGCATCGCGAGCGGGCGCTACCCGCATCGCGAATCGCATCCCGGCTAGCAGCAGGATCGCAGCGCCCCGGGTCAGAGGACGTGACCGGGGCGCTGCAGCGGAGGAGGTGAAGCGAGCGCTCCGGGGAGGAGCGGGGACCCGGAGCGCTCGGCGTAACAGTACCCCCCCCCTTGGGTCTCCCCCTCTTCTTGGAGCCTGAGAACCTGAGGAGCAGACTTTTGTCAAGGATGTTGTCCTCAGGTTCCCAGGATCTCTCTTCAGGACCACAACCCTCCCAGTCTACTAAAAAAAAATTTTTTCCTCTGACCTTTTTGGCAGCCAAAATCTCCTTGACCGAGAAGACGTCCGAGGAGCCGGAAACAGGAGTGGGAGGAACAGATTTGGGAGAAAAACGGTTGAGGATGAGTGGTTTGAGAAGAGAGACGTGAAAGGCATTAGGGATACGAAGAGAAGGAGGAAGAAGAAGTTTATAAGAGACAGGATTAATTTGACACAGAATTTTGAAAGGACCAAGATAGCGTGGTCCCAACTTGTAGCTAGGGACACGGAAGCGGACATATTTAGCGGAGAGCCATACCTTGTCTCCAGGGGAAAAAACGGGGGGAGCTCTTCTTTTCTTATCCGCGAACCTCTTCATGCGTGAAGAAGCCTGTAAGAGAGAATTTTGGGTCTCTCTCCATATAATGGAAAGGTCACGAGAAATTTCATCCACAGCGGGCAGACCAGAGGGCAAGGGGGTAGGGAGGGGGGGAAGAGGGTGACGGCCGTACACCACGAAAAATGGGGATTTGGAGGAAGATTCAGAGACCCTGAAGTTATACGAGAATTCGGCCCATGGAAGGAGATCTGCCCAGTCATCCTGGCGGGAGGAAACAAAATGTCGCAAATAATCACCCAGGATCTGGTTAATTCTTTCTACTTGTCCATTGGACTGGGGATGATATGCAGAGGAAAAATTTAATTTAATCTTGAGTTGTTTACAGAGAGCTCTCCAGAATTTAGACACGAATTGGACCCCTCTATCCGAGACAATCTGCGTAGGCAACCCGTGAAGACGAAAAATGTGTACAAAAAATTGTTTAGCCAACTGAGGCGCAGAAGGAAGACCAGGAAGAGGAATGAAATGTGCCATTTTGGAGAATCGATCAACGACCACCCAAATAACGGTGTTGCCACGGGAAGGGGGTAAATCAGTAATAAAATCCATACCAATCAGAGACCAAGGCTGTTCGGGGACAGGCAGAGGATGAAGAAAACCAGCGGGCTTCTGGCGAGGAGTCTTATCCCGGGCACAGATAGTGCAGGCTCGCACAAAGTCCCCAACATCCGTCTCCAGAGTTGGCCACCAATAGAAGCGGGAGATGAGTTGCACAGATTTCTTGATGCCCGCATGACCTGCGAGATGGGAGGAGTGACCCCATTTGAGGATTCCGAGGCGTTGGCGTGGAGAAACAAAGGTCTTTCCTGGAGGAGTCTGTCTGATGGAGGCAGGAGAAGTGGAGATCAGGCAGTCAGGTGGAATGATGTGTTGCGGAGGGAGATCAACTTCTGAGGCATCCGAGGAACGAGAGAGAGCATCGGCTCTAATGTTCTTATCGGCAGGACGAAAGTGAATCTCAAAATTAAATCGGGCAAAGAACAGAGACCACCGGGCCTGGCGAGGATTCAGCCGTTGGGCCGACTGGAGGTAGGAGAGGTTCTTGTGGTCGGTGTAGATAATAACAGGAAATCTTGATCCCTCCAGCAGATGCCTCCATTCCTCAAGTGCTAATTTAATGGCTAGAAGTTCTCGATCCCCGATGGAGTAGTTCCTCTCCGCTGGAGAGAAGGTCCTAGAGAAAAAACCACAAGTGACAGCATGCCCGGAAGGATTTTTTTGTAGAAGAACAGCTCCAGCTCCTACTGAGGAGGCATCAACCTCCAATAGGAAGGGTTTGGAAGGGTCAGGTCTGGAGAGCACGGGAGCCGAAGAAAAGGCAGACTTGAGTTGTTTAAAGGAGTCTTCTGCTTGAGGAGGCCAGGACTTGGGATCAGCATTTTTCTTGGTTAAAGCCACGATAGGAGCCACAATGGTAGAAAAATGTGGAATAAATTGCCTGTAATAATTGGCGAACCCCAAAAAGCGTTGGATAGCACGGAGTCCGGAGGGGCGTGGCCAATTTAAGACGGCAGAGAGTTTGTCTGGATCCATCTGTAGTCCCTGGCCAGAGACCAAATATCCTAGAAAAGGAAGAGATTGGCATTCAAACAGACATTTCTCAATTTTGGCATAGAGTTGGTTGTCACGAAGTCTCTGAAGAACCATACGGACATGCCGGCGGTGTTCCTCTAGATTGGCAGAAAAAATTAGGATATCGTCCAGATATACCACAACACAGGAGTATAATAGATCACGAAAAATTTCATTGACAAAGTCTTGGAAGACGGCAGGGGCATTGCACAGTCCAAAGGGCATGACCAGATACTCAAAGTGTCCATCTCTGGTGTTAAATGCCGTTTTCCACTCGTCCCCCTCTCTGATGCGGATGAGGTTATAGGCGCCTCTTAAGTCCAATTTAGTGAAGATGTGGGCACCTTGGAGGCGATCAAAGAGTTCAGAGATGAGGGGTAAGGGGTAGCGGTTCTTAACCGTGATTTTATTAAGACCGCGGTAGTCAATGCAAGGACGTAGGGAGCCATCTTTTTTGGAGACAAAGAAAAATCCGGCTCCGGCAGGAGAGGAGGATTTACGGATAAAGCCCCTTTTTAGATTCTCCTGGACGTATTCGGACATGGCAAGAGTCTCTGGGGCAGAGAGAGGATAAATTCTGCCCCGGGGTGGAGTAGTACCCGGGAGGAGGTCGATAGGGCAATCATAAGGCCTGTGAGGAGGTAGAGTCTCAGCTTGTTTTTTGCAGAAAACATCCGCGAAGTCCATATAGGCCTTGGGGAGACCGGTTACTGGAGGAACCACAGAGTTACGGCAAGGGTTACTGGGAACCGGTTTTAGACAGTTCTTGGAACAAGAGGACCCCCAACTCTTGATCTCCCCAGTGGACCAATCCAGGGTTGGGGAATGAAGTTGAAGCCAGGGAAGTCCAAGGAGAATCTCCGAGGTGCAATTGGGGAGGACCAAAAGTTCAATCCTCTCATGATGAGATCCGATGCTCATAAGAAGGGGCTCCGTGCGGAAACGTATGGTACAGTCCAATCTTTCATTATTTACACAATTGATGTAGAGGGGTCTGGCGAGACTGGTCACTGGGATGTTGAACCTGTTGACGAGAGAGGCCAAAATAAAATTTCCTGCAGAACCAGAGTCCAAGAAGGCCACTGTAGAGAAGGAGAAGGCAGAAGCAGACATCCGCACAGGCACAGTAAGACGTGGAGAAGCGGAGTAGACATCAAGGACTGTCTCACCTTTGTGCGGAGTCAGCGTACGTCTTTCCAGGCGGGGAGGACGGATAGGACAATCCCTCAGGAAGTGTTCGGTACTAGCACAGTACAGGCAGAGGTTCTCCATACGGCGTCGTGTCCTCTCTTGAGGTGTCAGGCGAGACCGGTCGACCTGCATAGCCTCCACGGCGGGAGGCACAGGAACAGATTGCAGGGGACCAGAGGAGAGAGGAGCCGAGGAGACGAAACGCCTCGTGCGAACAGAGTCCATATCTTGGCGGAGTTCCTGACGCCTTTCAGAAAAACGCATGTCAATGCGAGTGGCTAGGTGAATAAGTTCATGTAGATTAGCAGGAATTTCTCGTGCGGCCAGAACATCTTTAATGTTGCTGGATAGGCCTTTTTTGAAGGTCGCGCAGAGGGCCTCATTATTCCAGGACAATTCTGAAGCAAGTGTACGGAATTGTACGGCATACTCGCCAACGGAAGAATTACCCTGGACCAGGTTCAACAGGGCAGTCTCAGCAGAAGAGGCTCGGGCAGGTTCCTCAAAGACACTTCGGATTTCCGAGAAGAAGGAGTGTACTGAGGCAGTGACGGGGTCATTGCGGTCCCAGAGCGGTGTGGCCCATGACAGGGCTTTTCCGGACAGAAGACTGACTACGAAAGCCACCTTAGACCTTTCAGTGGGAAACAGGTCCGACATCATCTCCAGATGCAGGGAACATTGGGAAAGGAAGCCACGGCAAAACTTAGAGTCCCCATCAAACTTATCCGGCAAGGATAAGCGTATCCCAGGAGCGGCCACTCGCTGCGGAGGAGGTGCAGGAGCTGGCGGAGGAGATGACTGCTGAAGCTGTGGTAGCAACTGTTGTAGCATAACGGTCAGTTGAGACAGCTGTTGGCCTTGTTGCGCAATCTGTTGTGACTGCTGGGCGACCACCGTGGTGAGGTCAGCGACAACTGGCAGAGGAACTTCAGCGGGATCCATGGCCGGATCTACTGTCACGATGCCGGCTGGCAGGTAGTGGACCCTCTGTGCCAGAGAGGGATTGGCGTGGACCGTGCTAGTGGACCGGTTCTAAGCCACTACTGGTTTTCACCAGAGCCCGCCGCAAAGCGGGATGGTCTTGCTGCGGCGGTAGTGACCAGGTCGTATCCACTAGCAACGGCTCACCTCTCTGGCTGCTGAAGATAGGCGCGGTACAAGGGAGTAGGCAGAAGCAAGGTCGGACGTAGCAGAAGGTCGGGGCAGGCAGCAAGGATCGTAGTCAGGGGCAACGGCAGAAGGTCTGGAAACACTGGCAAGGGACACACAAGGAACGCTTTCACTGGCACTAAGGCAACAAGATCCGGCAAGGGAGTGCAAGGGAAGTGAGGTAATATAGGGAGTGCACAGGTGATAACTCTAATTGGAACCACTGCGCCAATCAGCGGCGCAGTGGCCCTTTAAATCGCAGAGACCCGGCGCGCGCGCGCCCTAGGGAGCGGGGCCGCGCGCGCCGGGACAGAACAGACGGGGAGCGAGTCAGGTAGGAGAGCCGGGGTGCGCATCGCGAGCGGGCGCTACCCGCATCGCGAATCGCATCCCGGCTAGCAGCAGGATCGCAGCGCCCCGGGTCAGAGGACGTGACCGGGGCGCTGCAGCGGAGGAGGTGAAGCGAGCGCTCCGGGGAGGAGCGGGGACCCGGAGCGCTCGGCGTAACAGCACGGGGCTCATACAGGGAAGCAGAGATGCACAGTATTCATACAGGGAAGCAGAGATGCACAGGGTTCATACAGGAAGCAGAGATGCACAGGGTTTGTACAGGGAAGCAGAGATGCACGGGGTTCATACAGGGAAGCAGAGATGCACGGGGTTCATACAGGAAGCAGAGATGCACAGGGTTTGTACAGGGAAGCAGAGATGCACGGGGTTCATACAGGGAAGCAGAGATGCACAGGGTTCATACAGGGAAGCAGAGATGCACAGGGATCATACAGGGAAGCAGAAATGCACGGGGTCCATACAGGGAGCAGAGATGCACGGGGATCATACAGGGAAGCAGAGATGCATGGAGTTCATACAGGGAGCAGAGAAGCACGGGGTTCATACCGGGAAGCAGAGATGCACGGGGTTCGTACAGGGAAGCAGAGATGCACAGGGTTTGTACAGGGAAGCAGAGATGCACGGGGTTCATACAGGGAAGCAGAGATGCACGGGGTCCATACAGGGAGCAGAGATGCAAGGGGATCATACAGGGAAGCAGAGATGCACAGGGTTCATACAGGGAGCAGAGATGCACGGGGTTCATACAGGGAAGCAGAGATGCAGGGGGTTAATACAGGGAGCAGAGATACACGGGGTTCATACAGGAAGCAGAGATGCACAGGGTTTGTACAGGGAAGCAGAGATGCACAGGGTTTGTACAGGGAAGCAGAGATGCACGGGGTTCATACAGGGAAGCAGAGATGCACAGGATTTGTACAGGGAAGCAGAGATGCACGGGGTTAATACAGGAAGCAGAGATGCACAGGGTTTGTACAGGGAAGCAGAGATGCACGGGTTCATACAGGGAAGCAGAGATGCACGGGGTTCATACAGGAAGCAGAGATGCACAGGGTTCATACAGGGAAGCGGAGATGCACGGGGTTCATACAGGGAAGCAGAGATGCACGGGGTTCATACAGGGAAGCAGAGATGCACGGGCTTCATACAGGGAGCAGAGATGCACGGGGTTCATACAGGGAAGCAGAGATGCACGGGGTTCATACAGGGAGCAGAGATGCACGGGGTTTATACAGGGAAGCAGAGATGCACGGGGTTCATACAGGGAAGCAGAGATGCACGGGGATCATACAGGGAAGCAGAGATGCACGGGGTTCATACAGGGAGCAGAGATGCACGGGGTTCGTACAGGAAAGCAGAGATGCACGGGGTCCATACAGGGAGCAGAGATGCACCGGGATCATACAGGGAAGCAGAGATACACGGGGTTCATACAGGGAAGCAGAGATGCACGGGGTTCATACAGGGAAGCAGAGATGCACGGGGTTCATACAGAGAAGCAGAGATGCACGGGGATCATACAGGGAAGCAGAGATAAACGGGGTTCATACAGGGAAGCAGAGATGCACGGGGTTCATACAGGGAAGCAGAGATACACGGGGTTCATACAGGGAGCAGAGATGCACGGGGATCATACAGGGAGCAGAGATGCACGGGGTTCATACAGGGAAGCAGAGATACACGGGGTTCATACAGGGAGCAGAGATGCACCGGGATCATACAGGGAAGCAGAGATGCACGGGGTCCATACAGGGAGCAGAGATGCACCGGGATCATACAGGGAAGCAGAGATGCACGGGGTTCATACAGGGAGCAGAGATGTACGGGGTTCATACAGGGAAGCAGAGATACACGGGGTTCATACAGGGAGCAGAGATACACGGGGTTCATACAGGGAAGCAGAGATGCACGGGGTTCACACAGGGAAGCAGAGATGCACAGGGTTTGTACAGAGGCCTTCATGTCAGCGTTCAGCAGCTTCGATAGAAAATCATGTCAGGAGGAACGTACAGGAGAAATAACATAGTAGCCTGTACATCTTCATCCAGGAGAAATCGAGTAGGAGGAGAAAACGTATTTCGGCTGTGGCCGCCAATTGAAATCTACACTTTCAGAATTCTGCCTGTGGAGTTTTAGATTAAATCTTTAACCTTTCTGGGACCATGGGCCTGAGACACCCCCCTCATGTTGGTCCATTCAGACTTGAAATTTGCAGCGATTACAGGTCATATGGGTCTCCGGTGACCCACTAAATAAGGGTGTTAAGTGTGCCACCCCACCTATCTCTGCTATTGGTCGGTCATAAGCGAGCGACCAATAGCAGATCGTGGAGGTGGTACGAGGGTTAAAGTTCAGTTCTCCCGCTCTGCCCATCCACGGTAGTCTGGGCAGAGCGCGGGAACTGTGATGTGAACAGCGGTGGAGGTCCCTTACAGATTGCGGGTTGTGATCCTCCTTTAGATGTGTTGGGTGTTGATGCTGCTGTTGATGGGAGCCAGGAGGTGAATACTTGCCTAGCAACATCTGGAGGGCCACAGTTTGGAGATCACTGTGCAGTGCTCTCTAAATTGTGGCCATCCAGATCTTGCATAACTACAACTCCCAGCATGCACGAACAGCAGTTGGCTGTCTGTGCATGCTTAGAGTTGTATTTGCGTGCCTCCAGCTGTTGCATATCTACAGCTCCCAGCATACCCTTCGTCTATCAGTGCATGCTGGGAGTTGTAGTTTTACCACAACTGGAGGCCCACTGTTGAGGAAAACCCAGTTAGGTAACAGAACCTAACACAGTGCTTCCCCACCAGTGTGCCTCCAGCTGTTGCAAAACTGCAACTCCCCGCACGCATTCACAGACCGTACATGCTGGTAGTTGTATTTTTGCAACGGCTTGAGGCTCTGTTTAGGAAACAGTGCTGTATGAGATTTTTTACATTTTTATGTGGGGGAGTAACTGTATAAGGGTGTGTGTACATGTCATGTTTTACTCTTTATTCCTTGTAGTTGTCTTTTTTTTGTTTTTACTTCAAAAAACAGTTTGGTTGACAACAAGTTTCCCACTACACGGCCGATCTTTCACAACTAAAATCGGGAAACTTACTGTAAAACTGCCAGTGTGCTCCAAGTGTAGGATCATAGACTCAAAGCCAAAAGTGTATGCTTTGAGTTGTAGGTTGCATCACCTGGAGGCACACAACTCCCACTATGGCCTTTTGCTGTCGGTGCATGCTGGTAGTTGTACTTATACTTCAAGTAGAGGGTGCCTCCAGCTGTTGTATAATTCCCATGATGCCAGTTGGAGTTGAGCAACAGCTGTAGGCACACTGCTGTAAAAATGCCAGCTGCTCCTCTGCCACACGCCCCTTACCTCTTGCAAGACCATAACTCCCAGCAAGCCCTTAAAGTGAGGGCATGACAGGAGTTGAACTTCTAACAGCTAGCGGGCAAGAGGGGGTAGATGTGGCTGAGTGGTCAGGGAGCGTTGTGTTTGTCACCTAAAAAAAAATTATTGCATCTGCGATTTTGTGTGGAAAGTTTTTAAATAATGAGGTATGGCATTTCTGTAAGACAAGTATGACCTGGCTTACACTTTTGAGATTTTGAAGTGATTTTGCAACTTTTTTTTGCCTACGTGCCACATGTGCACTTTATAAATACATCACCACTGCAAAAAAGAAAACTGAAAGTTGCTTAGGTAAGGGTGTTTGCTACTCTATGCGTACTCCTAAAAGTTGCACCAAAAGTGCATTAGGCGTATCTGCAACCTTTTTGTGTGACTTTTGTAAGCCCCCCAAAAATCACTCTGAATACCTTGATAAATGTCCAATAGCTTCGAGCAAATTCATTTTGACATGCCCATTGTTACGCCGAGCGCTGCAGCGCTCCGGTCACGTCCTCTGACCCGGGGCGCTGCGATCCCGCTGCCAGCCGGGATGCGATTCGCGATGCGGGTAGCGCCCGCTCGCGATGCGCACCCCGGCTCCCCTACCTGACTCGCTCCCCGTCTGTTCTGTCCCGGCGCGCGCGGCCCCGCTCCCTAGGGCGCGCGCGCGCCGGGTCTCTGCGATTTAAAGGGCCACTGCGCCGCTGATTGGCGCAGTGGTTCCAATTAGGGTTTTCACCTGTGCACTTCCCTATATTACCTCACTTCCCTTGCACTCCCTTGCCGGATCTTGTTGCCTTAGTGCCAGTGAAAGCGTTCCTTGTGTGTTCCTTGCCTGTGTTTCCAGACCTTCTGCCGTTGCCCCTGACTACGATCCTTGCTGCCTGCCCCGACCTTCTGCTACGTCCGACCTTGCTTCTGCCTACTCCCTTGTACCGCGCCTATCTTCAGCAGCCAGAGAGGTGAGCCGTTGCTAGTGGATACGACCTGGTCACTACCGCCGCAGCAAGACCATCCCGCTTTGCGGCGGGCTCTGGTGAAAACCAGTAGTGGCTTAGAACCGGTCCACTAGCACGGTCCACGCCAATCCCTCTCTGGCACAGAGGGTCCACTACCTGCCAGCCGGCATCGTGACACCCATAAAGCCAACAGATGGTGAGAGCTGGATTTTTCTCATCACTCTCTCAGCTTTGCTTCCCAGTGTCTTATAATGTGTATAATTTGGGAGCAGAAAAGTGATAAAAACACAAAAGCATATTAAGTATATATTCTTTATTTCATGCTAAAATAACTTATTAATTGCATGTAAAAATGTAGAGTACCTGAAAAATTAAAAGTTTTATATTTATTATTGGTACATCAGTAATCAAACAATAGAACAATTTCGGCGAAACAAAATATGTATAAGTCAATTACATTGGTTGAATTGGCACATGGATTGGCATGTGAGCAGTAACGCCACATCAAGGCTTCAACCATGTTACTGACCATTCACACTTCTTTCATACTCCCATTAACATGTCTCCATTCCCACTCCTTCCATATTCTCATTCCCACTCCTTCCATATCCTCATTCCCACTCCTTCCATATCCTCATTCCCACTCCTTCCATATCCTCATTCCCACTCCTTCCATATCCTCATTCCCACTCCTTCCATATCCTCATTCCCACTCCTTCCATATCCTCATTCCCACTCCTTCCATATCCTCATTCCCACTCCTTCCATATCCTCATTCCCACTCCTTCCATATCCTCATTCCCACTCCTTCCATATCCTCATTCCCACTCCTTCCATATCCTCATTCCCACTCCTTCCATATCCTCATTCCCACTCCTTCCATATCCTCATTCCCACTCCTTCCATATCCTCATTCCCACTCCTTCCATATCCTCATTCCCACTCCTTCCATATCCTCATTCCCACTCCTTCCATATCCTCATTCCCACTCCTTCCATATCCTCATTCCCACTCCTTCCATATCCTCATTCCCACTCCTTCCATATCCTCATTCCCACTCCTTCCATATCCTCATTCACACTCCTTCCATCTTCCATATTCTCATTTACACTCCTTCCATATCCTCATTCCCACTCCTTCTATATCCTCATTCACACTACTTCCATCTTCCATATCCTCATTCCCACTCCTTCCATATCCTCAATCACACCCCTTCCATCTTCCATATCATCATTTACACCCCTTCCATCTTCCATATCATCATTCACACTCCTTCCATCTTCCATATCATCATTCACACCCCTTCCATCTTCCATATCATCATTCACACTCCTTCCATATCATCATTCACACTCCTTCCATCTTCCATATCATCATTCACACCCCTTCCATCTTCCATATCCTCATTCACACCACTCCTTCCATATCCTCATTCCCACTCCTTCCATATCCTCAATCACACCCCTTCCATCTTCCATATCATCATTTACACCCCTTCCATCTTCCATATCATCATTCACACTCCTTCCATCTTCCATATCATCATTCACACTCCTTCCATATCCTCATTCACACCCCTTCCATCTTCCATATCCTCATTCACACCCCTTCCATCTTCCATATCATCATTCACACTCCTTCCATATCATCATTCACACTCCTTCCATCTTCCATATCATCATTCACACCCCTTCCATCTTCCATATCCTCATTCACACCACTCCTTCCATATCCTCATTCCCACTCCTTCCATATCCTCAATCACACCCCTTCCATCTTCCATATCATCATTTACACCCCTTCCATCTTCCATATCATCATGCACACTCCTTCCATATCCTCATTCACACTCCTTCCATCTTCCATATCATCATTCACACTCCTTCCATATCCTCATTCACACCCCTTCCATCTTCCATATCATCATTCACACCCCTTCCATCTTCCATATCATCATTCACACTCCTTCCATATCCTCATTCACACCTCTTCCATCTTCCATATCCTCATTCACACTCCTTCCATCTTCCATATCATCATTCACACTCCTTCCATATCCTCATTCACACTCCTTCCATATCATCATTCCCACTTCTTTCATATCCTCATTCACACTCCTTCCATATCCTCATTCCCACTTCTTCCATATCCTCATTCACACTCCTTCCATATCATCATTCCCACTTCTTCCATATCCTCATTCACACTCCTTCCATATCCTCATTCACACTCCTTCCATATCCTCATTCACACTCCTTCCATCTTCCATATCCTCATTCACACTCCTTCCATCTTCCATATCATCATTCACACTCCTTCCATATCATCATTCACACTCCTTCCATCTTCCATATCATCATTCACACCCCTTCCATCTTCCATATCCTCATTCACACTCCTTCCATATCCTCATTCACACTCCTTCCATCTTCCATATCCTCATTCCCACTCCTTCCATCTTCCATATCCTCATTCCCACTCCTTCCATCTTCCATATCCTCATTCACACTCCTTCCATCTTCCATATCCTCATTCCCACTCCTTCCATCTTCCATATCCTCATTCCCACTCCTTCCATCTTCCATATCCTCATTCCCACTCCTTCCATCTTCCATATCCTCATTTACACTCCTTCCATCTTCCATATCATCATTCCCACTCCTTCCATTTTCCATATCCTCATTCACACTCCTTCCATATCCTCATTCACACTCCTTCCATATCATCATTCCCACTCCTTCCATCTTCCATATCCTCATTCACACCCCTTCCATCTTCCATATCCTCATTCACACTCCTGTACAAACCCCATGCATTTCTATGTCCTCTTTATGGGGCTAATGAACACCCCATGAAAAAGCAGAAACCAGCCCGTGCAGTTCGTTCTCCCCCTTGCAACACGAGGAAACTTGCATTATACATAGTACACTAATATATATATACAGCCTGTGCAGAGTTATACACATAAAACTAATATAAATCAGCCTTGGTTGGGATACACTGTCATGCACACACAAAAGGGACTACAACTCCCAGCATGTGTCATTGAGGAGTCTTCAGTCTGTGGTATAACACCAGCATGCTGCCTCTGTAGTCTCCTGGGAGTTGTAGTTCACCACACCTCTACTGGGCATAAACCAGTGTTTCCCAACCAGGGTGCCTCCAGGTGTTGCAAAAATACAACTCCCAGCATTCACTGGTTGGGAAACACTGGCATACACACATAACAGGGATTACAACTCTCAGCATTCCCTGGTTGGTAACCACTAGTATAAACACACACAACAGGGACTAAAACTCCCAGCATTCCCTGGTTGGGAAACACTAGCATACACACACAACAGGGACTACAACTCCCAGCATGTGCCCCCCCCCTTCTCACATAGAACTCCTCCCCAGAAAGAGATTTATTCCCCAGCCCCTGCAGTGTATGAATCCCCAGCCCATGCACTTTGTCATCCTGTTCAGTAAACACAAACAGAGCTCAGGCAGGGGAGATGAGGAGCACAGCTCTGGCTTCTTCCTCCCGTGCAGTATGTCCCCCTTTAGCCCGTACAGTATGTCCCCCTTCAGCCCCTTCAGCGTCCGCCATTAACCCCTCAGGTGCCGGGATCAATACAGATCCCGGCATCTGCGGCAGTGCGCGATTTGAATGAATGATCGGATCGCCCGCAGCGCTGCTGCGGGGATCCGATCATTCAGAACGCCGCACGGAGGTCCCCTCTCCTGCCTCCGTCCGGCTCCCGGCGTCTCCTGCTCTGGTCTGAGATTGAGCAGACCAGAGCAGAAGATCAACGATAACACTGATCTGTTCTATGTCCTATACATAGAACAGATCAGTATTAGCAATCATGGTATTGCTATGAATAGTCCCCTATGGGGACTATTCAAGTGTAAAAAAAAATGTTAAAAAATGTAAAAGTAAAAGTAAAAAAAAGTGAAAAATCCCCTCCCCCAATAAAAAAGTAAAACGTCCGTTTTTTCCTATTTTACCCCCAAAAAGCGTAAAAAATAAATTTTATAGACATATTTGGTATCGCCGCGTGCGTAAATGTCCGAACTATTAAAATAAAATGTTAATGATCACGTACAGTGAACGGCGTGAACGAAAAAAAAAAAAAAGGACAAAATTGCTACTTTTTTAATACATTTTATTAAAAAAAAAATTATAAAAAATGTATTAAAAGTTTTTTATATGTAAATGTGGTATAAAAAAAAAGTACAGATCATGGCGCAAAAAATGAGCCCCCATACTGCCGCTTATACGGAAAAATAAAAAAGTTAGAGGTCATCAAAATAAAGGGATTATAAACGTACTAATTTGGTTAAAAAGTTTGTGATTTTTTTTAAGCGCAACAATAATAGAAAAGTATGTAATAATTGGTATCATTTTAATCGTATTGACCCTCAGAATAAAGAACACACGTCATTTTTACCATAAATTGTATGGCGTGAAAACGAAACCTTCCAAAATTTGCAAAATTGTGTTTTTCGTTTTAATTTCCCCACAAAAATAGTGTTTTTTGGTTGCGCCATACATTTTATGATATAATGAGTTATGTCATTACAAAGGACAACTGGTCGCGCAAAAAGGCCAAAATGGGCTGAGTCCTTAAGGGGTTAATATAAATCACATAAAATTATATTATCCTACCTGTCTTCCAATGTTCCGATCTCTGGCGGCTGCTCTCTTTTCCTGCACACACTCCCAATAATGGTCCCCTGCTTAAAAAAGATTTACCCGAATGTACCCGAATACCGAATATTTACGAAAAATTAAACCCACCCGAATACGAATGTATCCGAAAAAAAATCAAACCCAGACACCTGAATACCGAATGTATCCGAAAAAAATGAAACCTAGACACCCGAATACCGAATGTATCTGAAAATAAAAACTGAAAATATTACTGAACCGAACATTTTATAAAAAACGAAAAAACTAAACGAAAAAAAAAGAAAATTTTTCTTCTGCACATGTCTATCAGTAAGGTGTAAAATAAAATAAAAATGGTCAGGGTTAAATAAAATATTTGGCCTCCTTATATTATAATCATTTCTAAAGACATATTCTTATTAAAGGGGTACTCCAGTACTTTAAAACATATATCCTATTCCCAGAATAGGGCAAAATCATCTGATCACCCTTGATCTCCAGAATGGGACCCCATCTCTCCCTTTGCATGGAGCAGCTTGTTGGCACATGCTCCATGCATTTTATATGGGACCCGAGTACAGCACTTGTGTATCTCTGACGCTCCCATAGAAAATGCATGGAACACATGGTGACAAGTCGCTCCATGAACAAGGAGAGACAGGGCCCCGTTCTGGAGATCCCATGGGGTCACAGAGGTTGGACCCCCTCGATAAAATACTTATCCGCTATCCTTCAACAGTGAATAGACCCTGAGGTGCAGCATTTAGTAGAGAGACCTCTTACCTTGTACTTCAGGGTATTTGAGAAGTATTAGAAAGCTATATCTCAACGTCATGGTTGTAGACTCTGTCCCAGCAAAGAACAAATCGACAACCATCCCCAGTAGGTTCCTTTCCTGAAACTCACTTTCTGGATAATTTTTTTTCCTGAAAAAATAGTTTTAGCAGAATTTTCCATGTTTATAGTATTTCAATTAATTTTTCTAACTGTAACATGAAAGGCCATTGAAAATGATCAGATCTATGCAGAACAATTTTCCAACACATTCATCCGTACTGTGATCACTGACACCTTAACCTCTTAAGGACCAGGCCATTTTACACCTTAGGACCCGGCCATTTTTTGAACATCTGACCACTGTCACTTTAAACATTAATAACTCTGGAATGCTTTTAGTTATCATTCTGATTCCGAGATTGTTTTTTCGTGACATATTCTACTTTAACAAAGTGGTAAAAAAAAATTGTAACTTGCATCCTTTCTTGGTGAAAAATGTGAAAATTTTATGAAAAATTTGAACATTTTGCATTTTTCTAACTTTGAAGCTCTCTGCTTGCAAGGAAAATGGATATTCAAAATATTTTAAAAATTTTTTTTCACATATACAATATGTCTACTTTATGTTTGCTTCATAAAATTGACAAGTTTTTACTTTTGGAAGACACCAGAGGGCTTCAAAGTTCAGCAGCAATTTTCCAATTTTTCACAGAATTTCCAATCTCACTATTTTTCAGGGACCAGTTCAGGTTTGAAGTGGATTTGAAGGGTCTTCATCTTAGAAATACCCCACAAATGACCCCATTATAAAAACTGCACCCCCCAAAGTTACAAAATGATATTCTGTCAGCCTTTTAACCCTTTAGGTGTTTCACAGGAATAGCAGGAAAGTGAAGGAGAAAATTCACAATCTTAATTTTTTACACTCGCATGTTCTTGTAGACCCAATTTTTGAATTTTTATGAGGGGTAAAAGGAGAAAATGTATACTTATATTTGTAGCCCGATTTCTCTCGAGTAAGCACATACCTCATATGTCTATGTAAAGTGTTCGGCGGGCGCAGTAGAGGGCTCAGAACCGAAGGAGTGACAAGGGGATTTTGGAGAGTACGTTTTTCTGAAATGGTTTTTGGGGGGCATGTTGCATTTAGGAAGCCCCTATGGTGCCAGAACAGCAAAAAAAAACACATGCCATACCATTTTGGAAACAAGACCCCTTGAGGAACGTAACAAGGAATAAAGTGAGCCTTAATACTCCACATGTGTTTCACGACTATTGCATATGTAAAAAAATAAAATAAAATTTCACTAAAATGTGTGTTTCCCCCCAAATTTCAAATTTTTGCAAGGGTTAATAGCAGAAAATTTGTAACCCCATTTCTTCTGAGTATGAAGGTACCCCATAAGTTGGCCTGTAGTGCACTATGGGCGAACTACAATGCTCAGAAGAGAAGGAGTCATATTTGGCTTTTTGAGAGCAAATTTTGCTCGGGGGCATGTCCCATTTAGGAAGCCCCTATGGTGCCAGGAGAGCAAAAAAAACCCACATGGCATACCATTTTGGAAACTAGACCCCTTGAAGAATGTAACAAGGAATAAAGTGAGCCTTAATATCCCACAGGGGTTTCACGACTTTTGCATACGTAAAAAAAAAAGAATTTCACTAAAATGGGTGTTTCCCCCCAAATTTCACATTTTTTGCAAGGGTTAATAGCAAAAAATACCCCACAAAATTTGAAACCCCATCTCTTCTGAGTATGGAGGTACCTCATAAGTTAACCTGAAGTGCACTATGGGCGATCTACAATGCTCAGAAGAGAAGGAGTCATATTTGGCTTTTTGAGAGCAAATTTTGCTCGGGGGGCATGTCGCATTTAGGAAGCCCCTATGGTGCCAGAACAGCAAAATAACCCCCACAAGGCATACCATTTTGGAAACTAGACCCCTTGAGGAATGCAACAAGGGGTACAGTGAGCATTTACCCCCACTGGTGTCTGTCAGATCTTTGGAACAGTGGGTTGTACAACATTTTTAATTTGCACAGCCCACTGTACCAAAGATCTGTCAGACACCAGTGGGGTGTAAATTCTCACTGCACCCCTCATTACATTCCGTGAGGGGTGTAGTTTCCGAAATGGGGTCACATGTGTTTTTTTTTTTTTTTTTTGCGTTTGTCCAAACCTCTGCAACAATCAGCCACCCCTGTGCAAATCACCTCAAATGTACATGGCGCACTCTCCCTTCTGGGCCTTGTTGTGCGCCCCCAGAGCACTTTTCGCCCACATATGGGGTATCTCCGTAGTCGGGAGAAATTGAATTACAAATTTTGGGGGGGCTTTTTTCCCTTTTACCTCTTGTCAAAATGAAAAGTATAGGGCAACACCAGCATGTTAGTGTAAACTATTTATTTTTTTACACTAACATGCTGGTGTAGACCCCAACTTCACATTTTCATAAGGGGTGAAAGGAGAAAAAGCCCCCCAAAATTTGTTATGGGGTATCTCCGTACTCGGGAGAAATTGCCTATGTGGCCCTAAACTGTTGCCTTGAAATACGACAGGGCTCCAAAGTGAGAGCGCCATGCGCATTTGAGGCCTAAATTAGGGATTTGCATAGGGGTGGACATAGGGGTATTCTACGCCAGTGATTCCCAAACAGGGTGCTTCCAGCTGTTGCAAAACTCCCAGCATGCTTGGACAGTCAACGGCTGTCCAGCAATACTGGGAGTTGTTGTTTTGCAACAGCTGGAGGCTCCATTTTGGAAACAGTGGCGTACCAGACGTTTTTCATTTTTATTGGGGAGGGGGGCTGTGTAGGGGTATGTGTATGTAGTGTTTTTTACTTTTTATTTTATTTTGTGTTAGTGTAGTGTTTTTAGGGTACAGTCACATGGGCGGGTGGTTACAGCGAGTTTCCGCTGCGAGTTTGAGCTGCCGCGCAAAATTTGCTGCATCGCAAACTTGCAGCCTGATACTCACTGTAAGCCCCTGCCCATGTGAATGTACCCTGTACATTCACAGGGGGGGACCTCCAGCTGTTGCAAAACTACAACTCCCAGCATGCACAGTCTATCAGTGCATGCTGGTAGTTATAGTTTTGCAACAGCTGGAGGCACACAGGTTGGGAAACACTGAGTTAGGAAACAGACAATGTTTCCCAACCAGTGTGCCTCCAGCTGTTGCAAAACCACAACTCCTAAACATTCTCTGCATGCTGGGAGTAGTAGTTCGGCAACATCTTTAGAGCCAGATGTTGCCGAACTACAACTCCCAGCATGCTTGGAGTTGTAGTTTTGCAACATCTGGAGGACTACAGTTTGCAGACCACTAATACAGTGGTTCCCAATCTGTGCCCTTCTAGATGTTGCAAAACTACAACTCCCAGTATGCCAAAACTGTCCAGGCATGCTGGGATTTGTAGTTCTGCAACATCTGAAGGGCCAGATGGTACAGAACTACAACTCCCAGTATTCCTGGACAGTAAGGGCATGCTGAGGATGTGTAGTTTTGCAACATCTGGAAGGGCACAGTGGTCTCCAAACTGTGGACCTCCAGATGTTGCAAAACTGCAACTCCCAGCATGCCCAGACCCCAAGGGCTGTCTGGGCATGCTGGGAGTTGTAGTTTACAGGGTCCCATTATAGCAATGCATGTCGCTTTACGGCGACGTGCATTGCTGTAAAGGGCCCGACCGCGGCTGAAGATCAACTCACCTGTCGCCGCCACCTTCATCGCAGGGATCCGGGTCTTCAGGGACGAGGTAAGTACCGGGGCCGGTCCCCAGCACTCCCCCGTCCCCCGCCGCGTCCTCCGGTCTTCCTCCCGTCCTCTCCGGACTTTCAGGGGCCGGGCGGGAGTAAGTAACCGCCCCCCCCCCCCCCTGCGATTGGTCGGTTAACTAACCGAAGAATCGCTCCGATACTTCAGCATGGTCCTGGCTGTCTGTGACAGCTGGGATCATGCAAAATTACCGGGCGGTCGGGTCCCAGAGACCCGATCAGCTCGGTATCGCCGCAGATCGCAAGGGCGATTTCCCTTGCGATTTGCGGCCTACATGGCCCCCCTCGGCGTTTGCCCTGGATCCCTGCTGAAGGATTTCAGCAGGCATCCAGTTCCGATCTCTGCCCGGCGCGCGGCAGAGACCGGAAAACGCCAGGGCGTATGGATACGCCCTGGGTCCTTAAGGCCCAGGGTGTGAGGGCGTATTCATACGCCCTGGGTCCTTAAGAGGTTAAAGGGGTACTCCACTGGAAGACATTTTTTTTTTTTTTTTATGAACCGGTGCCAGAAAGTTAAACAGATTTGTAAATTACTTCCAATTAAAAATATTAATTCTTCCAGTACTTATCAGCTGCTGTATACTACAGAGGAAATTCTTTTCTTTTTTAATTTCCTTTCTATCTGACCACAGTGCTCTCTGCTGACACTCTTTTTTATTATAAAAGTACAAAACACAAAACAAGTTCATTTCACTGTAACAAAATTAACAAAACTGAACATAACAACAAACTATTCATCTCAAAATAACAACTTAAACCGGCCAGCCCAGATAAACCAAAAATAAATAAATAAATCATTACCTACTATAGTCCAACACACACACACACACACACACACACACATACCTAATGAACATAAATAAAGCTTTCCTCGCTGGGATCAAAAACTAAAAATATCCAAACTAGGAAACATAACCACACTGCCCCCCCCCCCTAATAACAAGACAAAAAAAAAAATGGCTAGCTGCCGTAACAAAAATAATCCAACTTGGATAACAAAATATATATTATTTTTTTATACATCTATATTTTTTTTCCTTTTTTTTATATACTATATATATATATACATACATACATACACATATCCACATACATACACATACACACACACATTTTTTCTTTTTTTTTTCTTTTTTGTTTTTTAACTTCCCCTACCCTCCAACCCCCCCCCACCCAAACACACATACATATACCCACAAACTAAAACTAATCCACACTGGGACACAAACATAAACATAAACACAGACATAAATATAGTGTACTCTTAACACAATGCTATAATAACTGAAAAGTGGTCCGACTGCCTTTCTCACAAAATAATTATGACATTATAAAAAAAAAAAAAAAAAAAATTATACATAAAATCATACAGAATATACATAACAAACAACTTAATAACACAGAAAAACAACCAACCTATACTAAACTATCCCATCACCCACCACTCCCTCTGGACATGAGTCAGAGTCCATAGGTCACAGTTTTTGTCCACAACTGACCCATACCGGACCCCCAAAATAGTACCCACTGCAACAGTCCAGTCCTGGGTACACACCACCACCACCACCCCCCAAAAAAACCCCATCCAACCTAAAATACACCCCTACCCACCTAATGTAAACAGACCAATATATACAAAACAATATATACATATTCTACAACAAAGCAATATTAACAATACAATACACAAAAACCACAAGGCCCAAGTTTGGTTGCCTGCAAGCCCTTTACAATCCATCCATAGAAAACAAAACAAAAGGCTAAGGTGACATGCATAGCCCCCCACCAGGAAGAAGGATGGCAATCCTGATAAAATGAAATTGAAATTCCTCTCCCTTTCAACCTCTAACCCTATCACTATCCCTTCATGAAACTGACCCTATACTCACCCTAAGATATATACACTATGCCTGGCCAAAATAAGGTACTTCACCTTAAGGGCCTAGTACCTAGGGCACATCAAAAGAAAAACCTCTCCATAGGAGAGAAGCCCTACTGGTACCAAGACTGCCATACTCCAAAGACCTGATCTTCCCGAGGTCACCGGTGATGTTCCTACAGACCTCCACCTCGGAGAGGATTTTCTGTTGGGTTGACACTAAACACCGTGCGTTCCACGTGTAGTACCTAACCACTAAACTAACTAAGAATAAAGTGCCCCGGTCTCGGCCACCCAGGGACCTGAATGCCCCATAAGCCCACTCCGGATAGGTAAGGCCGGCAAGTTGACTCCAGCCGATGGAAGCGCCCACCCGGTTGTAAACCCCTATATTAAAGGGACAATGAAGCAGGAAGTGGTCCATGCTTTCCAGCGTGTCCCCACACTCTTCTCGGGGACATCCCCGGTCATCAGAGTTCCTACACTTCAGGTTGTCCCTTACATATAGCTTCCCCTGAAAGCAGCGCCAGGCCAAGTCCCAAAACTTCTGGGGGATCCTTTTCATGTTCAAAAGATACAACCCCACCCTCAGATCCCGACCTGGGCAGTCCCTGAGCGCCAGAGGCTTCTGGAAGTGGGTCAACAGAACCCGTTTGTCAAGGAACTGCCTTGACTGGGTCCTGATCTCCCACACTCCCAGACCCCACCGACGTATCGCCTTCAGAGTCGGGGTAGCGTAAGCCGGAAGATATCCATAGGGCGTACGGAGGTCCTTCACTTGCCCTCCTGTCTCCCATTCCTGGAAGAAAGGCCGAAACCATTCCCTGCAGGAGAGTACCCACGGAGAAGCCCTCTCTGACCAGAGGTTTGCGATGTTGGCTTTCAAGAAGGTGTTCGTAAAGAACACCACAGGGTTTACCATAGATAAACCCCCTAGTCTCCTCGTGCGGTATGTAACCTCCCTCTTGACTAGGTTCATCCTGTTCCCCCATAACAGTTGGAAAAACAGGCTGTAGATCCTAGTGTAGTAAGCCTCTGGCAAGATACATACACTGCCCAGATAGATAAACAAGGGGAGCAGGTACGATTTGATCAGGTGTACCCTTTCTCTGAGGGTCATAGACCAACCCTTCCACTGGTCCACCTTCTGAGCGGCATCCTGGAGCTTACCATCCCAGTTTTTGGTGGGATAATCATCCTGGCCGAATGTGATGCCTAAGACTTTTGCTGATTCTTGGGGCCCTGGAAGGGTGTCCGGGAGATCAAACATGGGATCCCCCCCTCCCAGCCAGAGACTTTCACACTTATCCCGGTTGATCTTAGACCCGGATGCCTCCGAGTAGTGGTCCACCTCCGACATCACCACAACCGACCTCCTCTCTCGTGGAGACGAAAATAGTGACATCGTCAGCGTACGCCACCACTCTCTGGGTGACAGCCGGCTCCGCCAGACTCATCCCGACTCCCGCCAACGGCCCACAATCTACCCTCCGGATGAAGGGATCGATTGCGAACACGTATAAAAGCGGGCTCAAAGGACAACCCTGACGGACTCCGGACCCCACCTCAAAAGAGCGGCCAGACCACCCGTTCACCAGCGGGAAACTCTCTGCCCCTGCATACAAGATCTTAAGCCAATTAACAAAAGTAGTTGGTAAGCCATATCTCAGGAGGACGGACCATAGGTACTCGTGGTTTACCCGATCAAATGCTTTGGCCTGATCCAAGGACAGCAAGTACCCCTTCCAAAGACCTGCACTACTCCGCTCCACTGCCTCCCTGACACTAAGGACAGCACTTAAGGTGCTTCGGCCTGGAACAGAGCAGTGCTGAGCCCCCGAAAGGAGCCGGGGTGCAAACTTCACCAGCCGATTAAACAGTATCTTGGCCAGAAGCTTCCTGTCCGTATTGAGAAGAGCTATGGGCCTCCAATTCTCAATCTGGCTAGGATCTTTACCCTTTGACAGAAGAATCAGGGCTGACCTCCTCATTGACTTCGGCAGAGTACCCGAGGAGAGACACTCATTGAATACCTCAGTCAAGAGGGGAGCTAAAGACTCCTTAAAGGTCCTGTACCACTCGGATGTTAAGCCATCCGGACCTGGCGACTTCTTGGGGGCGAGCCCCTCGATCGCCAGTCTCACTTCCTCTTCCCTGATTTCTTCTGCCAAAACATCAAGAGAGGGGTCTACCCCTGGCTCAGGAATGGTTTCAGTCAGGAAAACCGACATCCTGTCTCGATCTAGATCCTTCCTCCCCAAGAGGTGCGAGTAGAAGGATCTGACGACCTCCAAGATCCCTGATCTGGACCGATTCAGAGATCCTGTACTATCAATCAGTCCTGAAATGACTTTACTACTCACTGACATCTTACAGTTTCTGTAAGGGTCGGGCGAGCGGTACTTCCCGTAATCCCTCTCAAAAACCAAAGATGTGTGTCTATCGTACTGACACCTCATCAGCAAGGATTTCACTCTGGAGATATCCTCTTGGCTACCTCCAGTCGAGACAAGAAGCTCGAGTTTCCTCCTCAGACCCTGATACAGGCGATACCTGTTCAGGGACCTGAGGCTCGAGAGCTGGCGGAAGAACCCCGCAACCCGCTTCTTGAATATCTCCCACCACTCTGACTTACTACTACATAGGTCCAGTAAAGGTACCTGACTCTGAAAAAAATCCTCAAAGGACTGTCTTATCTCCGCTTCCTCCAGGAGGGACGAATTCAGCTTCCAATAACCTTTTCCCATCCGGGGGGTCTCTGAAACATTCAGGGAAAACAAAATCATACAGTGATCGGAGAACTCCACCTCAACCACGGACACTGCAGAAGAGACGGCTTCCTCCTTTAAATAAAACCTATCTATCCTAGACCTGCGACTACCTTGATGATAGGTGAAACCCGCGTGGCCCGAGGGGCTCCGGATGTGGGCGTCCTCTAGGCGAGCTTCTCTAGTTATGCTAATCAGTGCCACACTATCACAAGTCAGCGGACCATTGGAGCCTCCCCGATCTTGGGACCTCGTGACATTATTGAAGTCCCCTCCAAAGATCACTTGCCGACTCGTAAAAAGAAAGGGCTTAATCCTCATAAAGAGATCTTTACGGCCCCGCTTAGTTTGCGGGGCATAGATGTTAATGAGCCGGAGCTCTTGTCCCTTCATGAAGACATCTAAGATCAGGCACCTCCCCATTTCTAATTCAATAACCCGTCGGCATTCAACAGGAGCGGTAAAAAGGACCGCCACCCCACTATACGGCTCAGCTGCAAGAGACCAGTGGGAGGGGCCGCGCCTCCACTCTCTTCTGGCTTTTACCAGAGAGGCTAGATCTGACAACCTGGTCTCTTGTAAAAAGAAAATATCGGCTTCAACACGGCCGAGAAAATCAAAGGCTGCAAATCTAGCCGTATCCGACTTTATGCTGGCACAATTAATAGATGCCAGCGTCAATGGGGTGAGTGCCGCCATACAGGGTGATTAAATTAGACGGCCACACCCTTTACTTTTGCTTCCCTTTCTTTTTCGCCCCCTCATCCCCTGAAGAAGACGAGAGGGCAGGACCACACTTAGACCTTTTTTTGGATTCAGATTAATCCATTTGATCCCCGTCTCCATCCGGCCCCGGTCTAGCCCTGCCCTCCGAGGAAGGTGTCCCGACAGGACAGGGCCCAGTTCCCCCCAGAGGCTCTTTCTTCCTAGGCACCCCGCCCTCACCTTCCCCCTCCAAGGAGGGGGAGGAGATGGTGTCGAGGACGAGGTACCGGTTTGACAGGTCAATCAGAGGGGGGGCAGTCAGGCTTCCGTTTTGGACCTGGCCCGTAGTACAAGGAACAGATGACTCTGACCTCTTCTTTCTCCCTTTCCTTTTGCCCTTATCTTTCTTTTTAGGCCTCTCCCCACTATCCTCATCCACACTTTCATAGTGGGAGGAATCAGAAAGGTCGGCCATATTGCCATCCTCTTTGCGCAGTCTCCTGATCTCCTCATCTAGCACGTTCTCCTCCAGGGCTTCAGCAGTTACAGGGCCAGCTTCAGGAGCAGGGGCTGAAGCTACCCCCGCCACCTGGGCACTCTCCAGCTCCCTACTCCTTCTACGATTTTCCTCCCGCCTTAGTTTGGCGGGGCCCTTTTTCCTCCTCACTAGCCCTGTTGTGCCCCCATTCCTGCTCGTACCCTCCCCAGCCGAGGCAACTTCACAGCTCTCCTCAGCCGGAGCGGCCGCCGCACGGGTGAAGGCGCTAGGACAACGGCTAAAAGGGTGTCCGAGGACACCACATAGGTGGCACCGGATCTGCCGACAGGATGCGGCCAGATGACCCACCCCACCACACAAAGCGCAGACCTGCACAGTACAGGCTGCGCTAAAGTGGGTGGGGCTGCCACACCTGTGACAGACAGGCTGCCCCTGGTAGAAGACCTGGATCCTGTCACGTCCAAGGAAGGCGGCTGACGGAATGTGGGCAACCGTACTGCCTGAACGCTTGAGTTTGACGGAAAACGTCCAGGCCCCGGACCAGATCCCGTGCTCATCAAAGTTTTTCTTGGGCATGTCCGTCACATCCCCATACCGACCGAGCCAGGTCATGATGTCATAACAAGAAAGCGACTCGTTACGGGTCAAAACGGTCACTTTCTTGACAGAGTTCTGACGGGAAATCGCCTTTACGGTGAAATCCCGCCAGCCGGGCTCGTTCTTCGCCACTTCATAGTTTGACGAGAAGAGTTCAAGACCCTCTGGCCGAACGAAACTGACGTCAAACTCAGACGAACCGTAGGGGTGAATCAGGGCAAAGATGTCACTCGCCCTGAATTCCATCTGAAGGAGGAGCTCAACCACTTTAGCGCGAGGTGGACATGCATCCTCGCCCCTCCAAATCAGACGGACCACATTCCTACGGTTATTGTCCTGCCCGGGTGTCGGGAGGGACCAGACCACCTCCCCATTCCGCTCTCGGAAAGCCCCCAAACCGTGTCTCTCTATCCAGAAAGACAGGTCGACCTCACCCCTTCCCTCTACCTGGATCGACCTGTCACCCCTGCGTAGAGCCTCCAGGAGGCGCTGTTGCAAATGGCCCCCAGGGCCGGACGGAGACGGGGACCCCCCTGAACCCCCGGCAGCGACATTAGCATAGCTCCTGGGAGCAGTCACTGCCGGGGGGGCAGCCGGACCAGACCCAGAGCCAGAACCACTTACAACACCATTCACACCACAACTCTCAACCTCTTTATTTCCAGCCATACTATTGCCACTCCCATCAACATTCACTCCACTGACACTCCCACATACACTCCTCTCACCCACAACACTACTACACCCATCAATATCACATCCTACATTCTTGTCCTGACTAACAAATTCTGGGCTGGCTGGGACTTGTAGTATGGCTGGCTTTAGTAAAGCCCTTTGTGCTGGCTTAGCCGCTGCTGGGGTCGACGCCGATGGCTTCTCCTTCATGGCTGCTATCACATCCTGATTCTGGGACTGCCCCACCGGGCGCACCCCAGCTCCTCCCACAGCGCCAGCACCTGCTTCACCCGACTTCACAGGCTCTGTGGATAATCCCGGCGCCCGGACACTCCCCCCCCTCACAGGGGAGTGCCTTGCAGTGCCGGTAATGCCCACAGTACTCGGGGAACCGCCCCCCGAGCACCCAGGGGCATAACTCGCGCTGCCCACCATGAGCCCATCCTGCCCCTCCCTACCGGCAGGATGGGTGGGCTTCACATCTATTGCGTCTGCAGCTTTTACTGACGCCATGCTGTATCCCCCATGCTGGCTCCGTTCCACCACAGAAACGGAGTCTGGCAGTTTAGAGGACCCAGCAGCCTGAACCAGCTTTGCAGCTGGCCCAGACTGCTGGAAAGGACGGAACACATAATGCACAGTTTCCTGGGTCTTCTGTTTTTTTGCCTTTCTTTTTACTAATGTGTCATCACACTGGTCATCACCAAATGTAAAATTCTGGAGGTGGGCTGGGGACTCCTGCATCACTATAGCCCTCAGCAATCCCCCAGCCTCACTCTCCACATCATCATCCTCACTATCGCTTAGCGGTAGTGCCACCTGAGCCGGCTCTATGTAGCTGTCCTGAGTCTTAGTGGTCTGGGTGTCACAGGGAGTAGGGTCAGGCAATACATCATCCTCCACAACCTGTACACTTTCCTCCAACTTCTTCTCCTCCACCTCCTCCTCCTTTACACCAACACCACCATCCTCTCTTTCTTCACCGCCACTACTCTCCCCATCATCCACCTCCACCTTACCTGGGGATTTCATGGCGGCAAACCGATCCCGGTTCTCCATCTTCTCCCTGAAGAGACCGCTTCCCCCCAGGATCTCTGCTCTCCTCTCCTCCATCTTTGCAATGTCTTTCTTCAGGGCTGCAATCCTCTTTTTCAGTTCCAGTTTATTCTTTTTGGACCCAGAGCATGCCAGATTCTGGGCTCCACGCAGGTCCTCTCTCATCAACCTAAGCTCCCTACCGCAGCGGTCGTATTCCGCAAACCGTGCGGTCATGCGGGAGCAGTAGGTCTCGCTGGACTCTTCGGGCCCTCTCTCAGCCCACAACTCAATACTTTGCCTCCTCGCCTTCCTTCCACTGGATCTCTGGCTGGCACCCATTGCCGGAGGAGCCGAGCCTGCATTGCTGCAGACTCTGCCAGATCTTCTTCCTCCGGCCGGAAAAATGGCTGTCGCTGTTTTCTCTCCACCCCCCGCCAGCCTGGAAGAACGGGGAGTGGAGGCCAGGGGCTCCATGCAGGGAAAACTCTCCCAAGGAGCCTGCCACACCCCTGGGAAAGGTTGGTGAATCACCTGCTCTGCCTCTGGAACTCTGGAGAAACACAAAAAGAGACACACCCAAAGCTGCTTCACACACAACTGCTCCTGGCTACTGTGTTCCACAGGAAGCGCTCTCTGCTGACACCTCTGTCCATGTCAGGAACTGTCCAGAGTAGGAGAGGTTTGCTATGGGGATTTGCTCCTACTCTGGACAGTTCCTAAAATGGACAGAGGTGTCAGCAGAGAGCACTGTGGTCAGACAGAAAGGAAATTAAAAAATAAAAGAGCTTCCTGTGGAGCATATGGCAGCTGATAAGTACTGGAAGGATTACTATTTTTAAATAGAAGTAATTTACAAATCTGTTCAACTTTCTGGCACCAGCTGATAAAAAAAAAAGAAAAAAAAATGTTTTCCAATGGAGTACCCCTTTAAGGCATCAGTCAGTGGTTTCCACAGTTTGCGGACCTTAGTCATGTGATGAAGCCTACCTCTTCCATTTTGATGAGGAAGAAATCAATGAGGTCCCGAGGGTAATTCTTATCGAGGGTGTCTTGGTGTGATTTTATCATTTCCTTCACAAATGTTTTTAACTTGACATTGTTTGCTAAGATTTTCTGGTGTGGTCCAGGAAGGCGTCTCATCAAACGGGGGAACATACCGAGAAGCTGAAAAATAGCGCCAATCATCTACAACGTGCTGTAGGTTTTAGAGATGAAGGATTAGGATTCACTCGGCAGAAAAATTCCAGATAGATATTTGGTGTGCAACAGGTGCTGGATTGCTCATATATGTGCTGTCTCCTTTGATGACAATGCATATACTATCCGAAATTAAATTTTCCTCCGCAGAATTTGTGCCATGTGCACAGTGCAGCAGAAACCCATAAAAGCAAAACGGTCATCCTGTAGGGTCAGTGAGTTAAATAAGTACCTGCTGCATTGGGCGCCGACGGCGGGCCCGCAGAGTGAATTTGAATATTCATGACCGCTGGGCACATGTGCTCTTTAGGCACAAGCACTCACGTGACCAGCGACCATGAATATTCAAATTCACCCGGTGGGCTCGCCTCCAGCACTCAATTCACCGAAGATAGAAGGGGACCTTCGGAGGGACACCGCGCCAGACTGAAGGTACATATTTAAGTCACTGATCCCGCATTGGTCTCCTGTTCACTCACACTATAACCCAGTGTATTGGGTTTAGTGTGGGTAAACAGGATGACCGTTTTCCATTAAAATCCAAGGGAGGCTGCTGCATCCAGAATTTTCAAGCAGAATTTTCAAACTGGATTCCACTCGGCCCTCTTCCTCAGTATGGAAAAACATCAAGTTAGAAATATCTTTTTAGGTTACACATGGCTTTACTGCCTTCCAGTCATAGTTATTCAGAATTATTATAAAGCAATGGGGTACATATTACGATATATGCCATAAATGTTAAATTAGATCTCTTCTTTCATATCATGTTCACACACAGTTTTTGGTCCCATCTTTTTTTCCTGCAAAAAAGATGGCTATTATTTGTAGCAGAATTTTGTTCTAAAAACATCTATCGTTTTCTAAAAACATAGCGTTTTTTTTTCTGGCAGTTTTTGGAATACTGCCACTGCAGTTTTTAAGCCAAAGTCAGAAGTGGATCCATAAGGGAGGAGAAGTGTATGTCCTTCCTTTATATGTCCAATTCCTTTTGAATACACTTCTAGTGGAAACTTAACCTTATAGAAATGAATGCACAACGAGTGCCAGGGCCTGTTCAGAAGATCGGGGGGTCCCAGCAGTCGGATCCCCCACGATCAGCTACTTATCCCCTTTCCTGTGGATAGGGGATAAGTTCATTTTCTATGGATTTCTCCTTTACATAATAGATTGGCCCTGATTTAATAAGAGAGGAGTTTTCTTTGTGGGTTTTAATTTCCTACAATTTATTTTCCACGGTATTTACTAAGGTTTCCCTACATTTTCCACTTTCCCTACATTTTACTTTTTTACACATGTTCTGATCTGTCTGGTTTTCCTCAGCTGAAATCCACCACATTCATGTGGAAACCTTAGTAAATATGTTGGGATTTTTTGAAAATGTCGGGGACACGCCCCTTTTTGGCGGCCACGCCCCTTTCCCCTGTCCACCGCGGCACCTTTTTCAGGTTTTCTGTGTAAAATGGAGAGTTGATCTGGTTTTTACATTTTTTGGTGCAGACACAATTTCTGGTGCACAACCCCACAAAACAGGTCGGTTTATAACAGTACATCAGGGCCAATGTGTGCATTACCAGCAATTTTTCCACTGAGTTCCATTGACCTCAATAACTGTAAAAACATTTGTTTTTTATTTGTCTGTCTTTTGTACCTCGAAATGGATAAAACACTGCTGTTTATTGGTAGAAAAAGATGGCAGAAAGAACAATGTTTGGACATAACACAAAGATAATTGCACAACCACTGTAGCCATGTTACACTTTATTTGGGTAAATAGATGCATTTAAAGTGGTACTCCGGCCCTAAGACATCTTGTCCCCTATTCAAAGGATAGGGGATAAGATGTCTGATCATGGGGGTCCCGCCGCTGGGGACCCCCGCAATCTAGCATGCAGTACTCACCTTTGAGCACTGCAGGAAGTGCTGGAGACTCCAAGTCTTATGCGTCCCGACCACGGGGACGGAGTATCGTGATGTCATGACTCCACCCCCGTGTGATGTCACACCCCACCCCCCCTCCTATAGACTTGCATTGAGGGGGCGGGGCGTGATGTCACAATACTCCGTTCCCGTGGTCGGGAGGCATAAGACTTGCAGCCTCCAGCACTTCCTGCAGTGCTCACAGGTGAATACTGCATGCTAGATTGCGGGGGTCCCCAGCAGCAGGGATAGGGGATAAAGATGTCTTAGGGCCGGAGTACCCCTTTAACTTTTCAAAGGTGTGGAAAATTACCAAGACTATGGTTCCCTCTAAACTTTTTAGCCTGATATAGCGTGAAACTTCCATTTCTTTGTTCCTCCTACTTGGTAAAGCATCGCCCAGCAAGTGGGACAGGGTCAAAGCTACAGAAATCCGAAAAAATATTTACCTGACCAGAGAGAGAATTCAGTCTCTTGAAGATTTCTCTGTTGTAAGATAATAGGGTCAGAAACTTTTTGTCCTCATAGTTAAACCTCTCACCAAAAACAATGGAACATATCACATTGGAAACAGCCAGTCCAATAATGTATGTTGGGTCATAGGGCAAACCTGCAATTAAAAGGCATAAAATATAATGATATAGGGGGAAGGTGGTGGTGGTGGTGGTGTAGGGGAACGTTTTTTTTAGCCCTTAAATTTGTGTTGTGGTATTGTGTATCTGCACCAAGTTTGCAGATCCCATCTCAACTTGATTTCTTGTGTAAACCAAAAGTCGCAAATTTAACACAGGGACAAATCCTGTGACAAACTAACCCAAACTAACCCTGCGCATGAACGTCCCTGTGCGTCGCCGTCAAGGCAACGTCACTAGTCCGGGGCCAGGCCCGGAGCGGAGAAGAGGGCCTCCCGGTGAAAATGGACAGCCTGGAACGACTAACCCTCCCCACCGGACGGTCCCTGCTGTATCGATGGCCTGGAACAGCTCACCTTTCCTTCCCACCTCAGGGAGGGGAGTAGAAAACTAAAGGGGAGTCTGGATGATGAGGAAGCAGAGGAAGGCTAAGTGCCGAAACGCGTCCTGTGACTTGAATATACAATAAATACCAATTGCTTGCATCGGTGAGTGCTGGGACCTCCTTTATTATATTACATTACTCTTTTCCTCGTGCACCACCACTTTTCAGATAGTGCCGACCATTGCTCTACTGGATGATGAGGAAAGCCGCAGTGGTCTTCAACCTGCAGACCTCCAGATGTTTCAAAACTACAACTCCCAGCATGCCCGGACAGCCGATGGCTGTCCGGGCATGCTGGGAGTTGTAGTTTTGCAACATCTGGAGGTCCGCAGGTGGAAGACCACTGAGAAGGGATTGACAGGCGGAGAGTTCACTTGAGTATTTCACTATGAAAAATCGTGCTGGAAAACTCGGCTTATACTCGAGTATATACGGTAAATCGTTTGATAAGTTGCCCCCCAGAGATCGGGATAGGTGAATGTACATTCCATTGTGAGCCCATCCGGGGACAGGTATAAGTGAGGTCAATATTTGTACAGAGCTGGAAAATATGTTGTAGGTATGTAAACAACAAATAAATAAATAAAGTCACCAACCTTGGGTTTGAATAATTCTCTCTCTGAGACTCTGGGCCTCCTCTCGGATCCTTATTTCAACACTCTTCTTGCCCATTCCAAGATTTCTCAGGGTCATCAGAGAGAATCTTCGCATTGCTTTCCACCTCTCCCCATTGCTTAAAAAAAAAACTAGAACATTAAATATAAGGGTCTGTTAGAAAAGACCTAACATTTGTCTTTCATGTACAATTTTATTTATTTTTTTCAACCAAAAATCTACTGGCTACGTGCAAAAAATATACAAACAGCTCAGTTAGGCAGGTGAGTTAATGTGTTGCTTCAGGGTATGTTCACACAATACTGAAATGCTGCAGAATTTGACTTCTCTGTTGAAGCTAAAGGGGTTATCCATCAATAGAAAAACTCATTTTTTTTTTGTTGTGTGCAATATTATAACTTGGCTCCATTCACTACAAACTGAGCTGCAATACCACACACAACCTGAGGACAGGTGTGGTGCTGTTTTTTTTTCTAATCCTGGTTAACCCCTTTAATTGGGAATAACCCCCAGCAAGCCTACATCATATGCGCTATATGTGAACATACCCTAAAGCTGTACTAAACCGGGACATAATGTCCCATCCGGACATAAAGGAGGTTTGCTGGCAATTAGCTAAAACTTCTCAAGTGTCATTGCCCTGCAGCGGCTACTACAGGGGAAATGTGGTATTACATGTTGCCCTTCATAGACCTCTGAGTAAATTTGGGGTCTTGAGGTGGGGATTTTTCATTATAATGTAAATATGTCCTTCCCAAACCTGGAAAATGATATTGTGTCGTTATGATTTAGCTCAAAATGGTTATTGAAGGGGTTATCCAATGGAAGGGAGGTTTTCAAAACTATGCCCAATGTGTGGGATAAAAAAAAAACATCTACTCACCTCCTCAGGTCCCCCACAGCGATTGTGTCCCTGAATCAGCAGCATTATTGTTACGCCGAGCGCTCCGGGTCCCCGCTCCTCCCCGGAGCGCTCGCTTCACCTCCTCCGCTGCAGCGCCCCGGTCACGTCCTCTGACCCGGGGCGCTGCGATCCTGCTGCTAGCCGGGATGCGATTCGCGATGCGGGTAGCGCCCGCTCGCGATGCGCACCCCGGCTCTCCTACCTGACTCGCTCCCCGTCTGTTCTGTCCCGGCGCGCGCGGCCCCGCTCCCTAGGGCGCGCGCGCGCCGGGTCTCTGCGATTTAAAGGGCCACTGCGCCGCTGATTGGCGCAGTGGTTCCAATTAGAGTTATCACCTGTGCACTCCCTATATTACCTCACTTCCCTTGCACTCCCTTGCCGGATCTTGTTGCCTTAGTGCCAGTGAAAGCGTTCCTTGTGTGTCCCTTGCCAGTGTTTCCAGACCTTCTGCCGTTGCCCCTGACTACGATCCTTGCTGCCTGCCCCGACCTTCTGCTACGTCCGACCTTGCTTCTGCCTACTCCCTTGTACCGCGCCTATCTTCAGCAGCCAGAGAGGTGAGCCGTTGCTAGTGGATACGACCTGGTCACTACCGCCGCAGCAAGACCATCCCGCTTTGCGGCGGGCTCTGGTGAAAACCAGTAGTGGCTTAGAACCGGTCCACTAGCACGGTCCACGCCAATCCCTCTCTGGCACAGAGGGTCCACTACCTGCCAGCCGGCATCGTGACAGTAGATCCGGCCATGGATCCCGCTGAAGTTCCTCTGCCAGTTGTCGCTGACCTCACCACGGTGGTCGCCCAGCAGTCACAACAGATTGCGCAACAAGGCCAACAGCTGTCTCAACTGACCGTTATGCTACAACAGTTGCTACCACAGCTTCAGCAGTCATCTCCTCCGCCAGCTCCTGCACCTCCTCCGCAGCGAGTGGCCGCTCCTGGGATACGCTTATCCTTGCCGGATAAGTTTGATGGGGACTCTAAGTTTTGCCGTGGCTTCCTTTCCCAATGTTCCCTGCATCTGGAGATGATGTCGGACCTGTTTCCCACTGAAAGGTCTAAGGTGGCTTTCGTAGTCAGTCTTCTGTCCGGAAAAGCCCTGTCATGGGCCACACCGCTCTGGGACCGCAATGACCCCGTCACTGCCTCAGTACACTCCTTCTTCTCGGAAATCCGAAGTGTCTTTGAGGAACCTGCCCGAGCCTCTTCTGCTGAGACTGCCCTGTTGAACCTGGTCCAGGGTAATTCTTCCGTTGGCGAGTATGCCGTACAATTCCGTACACTTGCTTCAGAATTGTCCTGGAATAATGAGGCCCTCTGCGCGACCTTCAAAAAAGGCCTATCCAGCAACATTAAAGATGTTCTGGCCGCACGAGAAATTCCTGCTAATCTACATGAACTTATTCACCTAGCCACTCGCATTGACATGCGTTTTTCTGAAAGGCGTCAGGAACTCCGCCAAGATATGGACTCTGTTCGCACGAGGCGTTTCGTCTCCTCGGCTCCTCTCTCCTCTGGTCCCCTGCAATCTGTTCCTGTGCCTCCCGCCGTGGAGGCTATGCAGGTCGACCGGTCTCGCCTGACACCTCAAGAGAGGACACGACGCCGTATGGAGAACCTCTGCCTGTACTGTGCTAGTACCGAACACTTCCTGAGGGATTGTCCTATCCGTCCTCCCCGCCTGGAAAGACGTACGCTGACTCCGCACAAAGGTGAGACAGTCCTTGATGTCTACTCCGCTTCTCCACGTCTTACTGTGCCTGTGCGGATGTCTGCTTCTGCCTTCTCCTTCTCTACAGTGGCCTTCTTGGACTCTGGTTCTGCAGGAAATTTTATTTTGGCCTCTCTCGTCAACAGGTTCAACATCCCAGTGACCAGTCTCGCCAGACCCCTCTACATCAATTGTGTAAATAATGAAAGATTGGACTGTACCATACGTTTCCGCACGGAGCCCCTTCTTATGAGCATCGGATCTCATCTTGAGAGGATTGAACTTTTGGTCCTCCCCAATTGCACCTCGGAGATTCTCCTTGGACTTCCCTGGCTTCAACTTCATTCCCCAACCCTGGATTGGTCCACTGGGGAGATCAAGAGTTGGGGGTCCTCTTGTTCCAAGAACTGTCTAAAACCGGTTCCCAGTAACCCTTGCCGTAACTCTGTGGTTCCTCCAGTAACCGGTCTCCCCAAGGCCTATATGGACTTCGCGGATGTTTTCTGCAAAAAACAAGCTGAGACTCTACCTCCTCACAGGCCTTATGATTGCCCTATCGACCTCCTCCCGGGTACTACTCCACCCCGGGGCAGAATTTATCCTCTCTCTGCCCCAGAGACTCTTGCCATGTCCGAATACGTCCAGGAGAATCTAAAAAGGGGCTTTATCCGTAAATCCTCCTCTCCTGCCGGAGCCGGATTTTTCTTTGTCTCCAAAAAAGATGGCTCCCTACGTCCTTGCATTGACTACCGCGGTCTTAATAAAATCACGGTTAAGAACCGCTACCCCTTACCCCTCATCTCTGAACTCTTTGATCGCCTCCAAGGTGCCCACATCTTCACTAAATTGGACTTAAGAGGCGCCTATAACCTCATCCGCATCAGAGAGGGGGACGAGTGGAAAACGGCATTTAACACCAGAGATGGACACTTTGAGTATCTGGTCATGCCCTTTGGACTGTGCAATGCCCCTGCCGTCTTCCAAGACTTTGTCAATGAAATTTTTCGTGATCTATTATACTCCTGTGTTGTGGTATATCTGGACGATATCCTAATTTTTTCTGCCAATCTAGAGGAACACCGCCGGCATGTCCGTATGGTTCTTCAGAGACTTCGTGACAACCAACTCTATGCCAAAATTGAGAAATGTCTGTTTGAATGCCAATCTCTTCCTTTTCTAGGATATTTGGTCTCTGGCCAGGGACTACAGATGGATCCAGACAAACTCTCTGCCGTCTTAAATTGGCCACGCCCCTCCGGACTCCGTGCTATCCAACGCTTTTTGGGGTTCGCCAATTATTACAGGCAATTTATTCCACATTTTTCTACCATTGTGGCTCCTATCGTGGCTTTAACCAAGAAAAATGCTGATCCCAAGTCCTGGCCTCCTCAAGCAGAAGACTCCTTTAAACAACTCAAGTCTGCCTTTTCTTCGGCTCCCGTGCTCTCCAGACCTGACCCTTCCAAACCCTTCCTATTGGAGGTTGATGCCTCCTCAGTAGGAGCTGGAGCTGTTCTTCTACAAAAAAATCCTTCCGGGCATGCTGTCACTTGTGGTTTTTTCTCTAGGACCTTCTCTCCAGCGGAGAGGAACTACTCCATCGGGGATCGAGAACTTCTAGCCATTAAATTAGCACTTGAGGAATGGAGGCATCTGCTGGAGGGATCAAGATTTCCTGTTATTATCTACACCGACCACAAGAACCTCTCCTACCTCCAGTCGGCCCAACGGCTGAATCCTCGCCAGGCCCGGTGGTCTCTGTTCTTTGCCCGATTTAATTTTGAGATTCACTTTCGTCCTGCCGATAAGAACATTAGAGCCGATGCTCTCTCTCGTTCCTCGGATGCCTCAGAAGTTGATCTCCCTCCGCAACACATCATTCCACCTGACTGCCTGATCTCCACTTCTCCTGCCTCCATCAGACAGACTCCTCCAGGAAAGACCTTTGTTTCTCCACGCCAACGCCTCGGAATCCTCAAATGGGGTCACTCCTCCCATCTCGCAGGTCATGCGGGCATCAAGAAATCTGTGCAACTCATCTCCCGCTTCTATTGGTGGCCAACTCTGGAGACGGATGTTGGGGACTTTGTGCGAGCCTGCACTATCTGTGCCCGGGATAAGACTCCTCGCCAGAAGCCCGCTGGTTTTCTTCATCCTCTGCCTGTCCCCGAACAGCCTTGGTCTCTGATTGGTATGGATTTTATTACTGATTTACCCCCTTCCCGTGGCAACACCGTTATTTGGGTGGTCGTTGATCGATTCTCCAAAATGGCACATTTCATTCCTCTTCCTGGTCTTCCTTCTGCGCCTCAGTTGGCTAAACAATTTTTTGTACACATTTTTCGTCTTCACGGGTTGCCTACGCAGATTGTCTCGGATAGAGGGGTCCAATTCGTGTCTAAATTCTGGAGAGCTCTCTGTAAACAACTCAAGATTAAATTAAATTTTTCCTCTGCATATCATCCCCAGTCCAATGGACAAGTAGAAAGAATTAACCAGATCCTGGGTGATTATTTGCGACATTTTGTTTCCTCCCGCCAGGATGACTGGGCAGATCTCCTTCCATGGGCCGAATTCTCGTATAACTTCAGGGTCTCTGAATCTTCCTCCAAATCCCCATTTTTCGTGGTGTACGGCCGTCACCCTCTTCCCCCCCTCCCTACCCCCTTGCCCTCTGGTCTGCCCGCTGTGGATGAAATTTCTCGTGACCTTTCCATTATATGGAGAGAGACCCAAAATTCTCTCTTACAGGCTTCTTCACGCATGAAGAGGTTCGCGGATAAGAAAAGAAGAGCTCCCCCCGTTTTTTCCCCTGGAGACAAGGTATGGCTCTCCGCTAAATATGTCCGCTTCCGTGTCCCTAGCTACAAGTTGGGACCACGCTATCTTGGTCCTTTCAAAATTCTGTGTCAAATTAATCCTGTCTCTTATAAACTTCTTCTTCCTCCTTCTCTTCGTATCCCTAATACCTTTCACGTCTCTCTTCTCAAACCACTCATCCTCAACCGTTTTTCTCCCAAATCTGTTCCTCCCACTCCTGTTTCCGGCTCCTCGGACGTCTTCTCGGTCAAGGAGATTTTGGCTGCCAAAAAGGTCAGAGGAAAAAATTTTTTTTTAGTAGACTGGGAGGGTTGTGGTCCTGAAGAGAGATCCTGGGAACCTGAGGACAACATCCTTGACAAAAGTCTGCTCCTCAGGTTCTCAGGCTCCAAGAAGAGGGGGAGACCCAAGGGGGGGGGTACTGTTACGCCGAGCGCTCCGGGTCCCCGCTCCTCCCCGGAGCGCTCGCTTCACCTCCTCCGCTGCAGCGCCCCGGTCACGTCCTCTGACCCGGGGCGCTGCGATCCTGCTGCTAGCCGGGATGCGATTCGCGATGCGGGTAGCGCCCGCTCGCGATGCGCACCCCGGCTCTCCTACCTGACTCGCTCCCCGTCTGTTCTGTCCCGGCGCGCGCGGCCCCGCTCCCTAGGGCGCGCGCGCGCCGGGTCTCTGCGATTTAAAGGGCCACTGCGCCGCTGATTGGCGCAGTGGTTCCAATTAGAGTTATCACCTGTGCACTCCCTATATTACCTCACTTCCCTTGCACTCCCTTGCCGGATCTTGTTGCCTTAGTGCCAGTGAAAGCGTTCCTTGTGTGTCCCTTGCCAGTGTTTCCAGACCTTCTGCCGTTGCCCCTGACTACGATCCTTGCTGCCTGCCCCGACCTTCTGCTACGTCCGACCTTGCTTCTGCCTACTCCCTTGTACCGCGCCTATCTTCAGCAGCCAGAGAGGTGAGCCGTTGCTAGTGGATACGACCTGGTCACTACCGCCGCAGCAAGACCATCCCGCTTTGCGGCGGGCTCTGGTGAAAACCAGTAGTGGCTTAGAACCGGTCCACTAGCACGGTCCACGCCAATCCCTCTCTGGCACAGAGGGTCCACTACCTGCCAGCCGGCATCGTGACAATTATTGTTGTATGGTGGCCCAGTACAGGAGGTGTTACCCCGTGCTCCTGCTGTCCTGTCAGGCAGCCTCCTTCAGTGTCCCCAAGGCCCCTGCATTTGTTTCCCCATTGTAAATATGTTGAACTGTATAAAATGTGTTTTCACTTTAAGAGTTATACCATGTGACTTGTCATGTGATTGCTACCCAGGAGGTACCAGTGACCAGGTGATCCCAAGAGTGACCTATTGGCTCCCTGCTAGTCTCCCCCATATAAGCCCTGGGTGGAGCTTCCCTCTCTTTAACACCAAGTCTTTGCTGAGGTCAGTCGGGCCTAGTGTGTGTGTCCAGAGTACTGGAGGCCTCGAGTCAAGTCCTGCAGCCACAGGCAAGTGCAAGTAAGATAAACCTGCAGCATTGTCCGTCATTAGTCATGTCAGTCTGTCAAATTGTCAAGCAATGTGGCCTGCACCAAATTGTCCAGTCCTACTACAAGTCCCAGTAGGTAGGACTGGACAATTTGGTGCCCTGGTAACCTCCTTGGGCCCTGGCTGAACTGTATAGACTTTACCAACTGTCTAACCTCAGTAAAGCTACCGCTGTCCGTAACTTGGCGTCAGTGTCATTATTGCCCCCGTGCCTAGCCCAGGATTCAGCGGTATACCTTTGGGTGGTTATAGGCTAAACCACACCCTGGCATCACAAATACAAGGGGTTAATTCCATCTGCCCCTAGGGTAACAACATCTGCCCTGCACCTCACACCCCGCAGTTGTCTACGGAAGCATTGGGGCCCAATGTATCATACTGCCACTCAGCAAATCGCTGCCTGCGGTGATGTTCTGCCTAGGCCGGTGACTCGCAGAACTGCTGTATGGGCCCGGGTGCTTCCATAGACGACAATCACGCTGCAGCTTCAGGAAGACTATCATTGAGGGGGACAAGAGCAGGACACCAGAGGCATCTCGGGAGCGTTGGAGGTGAGTAGATGTTTATTTTTTATATAACACATAATGGCCATAGTTTTGAAACAACACCCCCTCCCCCCCTCCTGCTGGATAATCCCTTTGAAGGAAAATGATCATCAGTTCACCCACACTAAACCTAATACACTGGGTTATAGTGTGGCTGATCAGAAGACCGATGAGGGGTTAATGGGCTAAATACATAACCTGCACTCCGGATATCTGTTCCTCCGAAGATCTTCTTCCATCTTCAGTGAATTGCGCACTGGAGGCGGGCCCCCCGGATCTTCGGAGGAACAGATATCCGGAGTGCAGGTTATGTATTTAACCCATTTACCCCTCATTGGTCTTCTGATCACCCACACTATAACTCTGTGTATTGGGTTATGTGGGTGAACAGATGACTGTTTTCCTTTTATGTAGGTTAACTGGACTTCCTGGATCCATAAAATAAACTAGTGATATCTTATCAACAGCAACAGAAAATCCGCAGATTACATTATTACATAGTTCTGCTGGTTCATCTCTCTATTGTAATTCCTCAACAGTCACAAAATGGGCTAAAACTGGCCATAGGAATCCTCCTTATGTTAGAACTTACATTAACAACTTTCACTGAGGAAAGATTTCATCTCATTTCAACAAAAAATGCAGCCCCCCCCCCCCCCACATCATTACATTATTGTGCGATAATGCCCATGGATCTGTTTCAGAGTCCGCAGAGAGGCCGATGATAGAGAGTGATACAATCCCCCATAAAATGGCCATCCACAATGCCACACAATTGCCACTCACTGCTGCACGTAAAGGCAGACACTCTGTGTGGACACTCCGCAGACTGTTGGATCCGCGCAGGGATGCACTGTGTTCACATGCTGCAGTTGGAAAGCAGTTTCATTGCAGTAATGTTGCGGTACTGCAGCATTTTTACTATGGCCGTCCTGAAATGAAACTCAAACGTGTGAACACGGTCTAAAGCACTAACCAGAGTGATTAAACAAAACCTCTTACCATAATTCCCAAACAGCTCAGAGAGAATCTCAAGTTCTCCTCTGTCATTAAACACGTCACCGCCGTCTACAAGGGCTTCCTTAACAGCATCGTATCCGACTAATATGACTGAAGGAAGGCGAACAAACTGCATCATGTACACAGGGCCATATTTCTTACTGAGCTGGAAAAACAAAACAAAGAAAATACTGAACAGTAAACGGTAAATATACAACAGTACACAGTATAAAGCCTTTCTACAGACTTAAAGGGGTACTCCGGCACTTAGACATCTTATCCCCTATCCAAAGGATAGGGGATAAGATGCCTGATCGCGGGGGTCCTGGCACTGGGGACCCCCGTGATCTTGCACGCCGCACCCCATTAAAATCAGTCCCCGGTGCGTGTTGTGACGTCAAGGCTCCGCCCCGTGGGATGGCACGCTCCGCCCCCCTCAATGCAAGCCTACGGGAGGGGCATTACTTCTTTGCAATATGCAGAACATGACCATCAGTCTCCATTACCAGAACAGGAATTTTTGGGTAAATGTGGGTTCTCTTCCTATTGAACACATTCATATTCATAGTTTTACAATTCCTGTGTAGTATCATGAAGTCTTACTCCACTTTACCTCAATGAAATCTTGGTGCATTTCTGTCAGATTGATCTGTAAAATATTCCCAAGCAGTGGCAGGGGTGGGGGTCCGGGGGGGAGATTTCTCAGATTGTTCTTCTTCCGCCATTTAAAGAGGTAAATGAGTAAAGTGATAGCAGTTGTTAGGAGAAGCGTCACCCCGATACTGATCGCCATCCTGGGGTCCGCAGCTTAGGTCTTGGCTCTGGAGTGATTAGCCTGGGATAAAACGTTTAGCATTTTCTTGCTTCACTGTAGAGTTTCAGAGTTCACAATAGTGTTATGTAACATCTAGGGGCCTCGTGTACAAATAAAGGGGAAGCTCCAGGACTCCAATGAACAAGGCTGCATTGATAGAAGCTATAATAGTATTCATATTATTATAACATGAATCCGTAGACATTTAGTAGCTTTTATACCTTTTCAATTTCTTTTCAAATTAGTGAAAAATATGGACAATGGATTAAAGGATGGATGGCTGGATGTATTGAACGATGGATGAATGGATGGATAGATGGATGTGTTGAAGAATAGAAAAATAGAATGTGTCGGCAGATAAGAACCATTTGGCCCATCTAGTCTGCCCAATACTCTAAATACTATGAATAGTCCTTAAATATTCTGCCCAATATTCTAAATACTATGAATAGTCTTATATGAAGGATATCCTTATATCTATCTCTATCTTATATGAAGGATAGCCTTATACCTATCCCTATCTTATATGAAGGATAGCCTTATACCTATCCCTATCTTATATGAAGGATAGCCTTATACCTATCTCTATCTTATATGAAGGATAGACTTATACCTATCTCTATCTTATATGAAGGATAGCCTTATACCTATCTCTATCTTATATGAAGGATAGCCTTATACCTATCACTATCTTATATGAGAGATAGCCTTATACCTATCTCTATCTTATATGAGGGATAGCCTTATACCTATCTCTATCTTATATGAAGGATAGCCTTATACCTATCTCTATCTTATATGAAGGATATCCTTATATCTATCTCTATCTTATATGAAGGATAGCCTTGTACCTATCCCTATCTTATATTAAGGATAGCCTTATATCTATCTCTATCTTATATGACGGATAGCCTTATACCTATCTCTATCTTATATGAAGGATAGCCTTATACCTATCTCTATCTTATATGAAGGATAGCCTTATACCTATCTCTATCTTATATGAAGGATAGCCTTACACCTATCACTATCTTATATGAGGGATAGCCTTATACCTATCTCTATCTTATATGAGGGATAGCCTTATACCTATCTCTATCTTATATGAAGGATATCCTTATATCTATCTCTATCTTATATGAAGGAAAGCCTTGTACCTATCCCTATCTTATATGAAGGATATCCTTATATCTATCTCTATCTTATATGAAGGATAGCCTTATACCTATCACTATCTTATATGAGAGATAGCCTTATGCCTATCTCTATCTTATATGAGGGATAGCCTTATACCTATCTCTATCTTATATGAAGGATAGCCTTATACCTATCTCTATCTTATATGAAGGATAGCCTTATACCTATCACTATCTTATATGAGGGATAGCCTTATACCTATCTCTATCTTATATGAAGGATAGACTTATACCTATCTCTATCTTAGTCTTCCTGAACCTCCACCATTGAAAAAGGGAACGCAGTCTGGTGTTAAGACAACCCTGCACATCATCTGAGACAATCGTTACCGCATTGCCGGTCCTCACCTACTCTCTCACCTGCTCCCCGTGCCGTCGGGGTAGAGAGGATACCTCCAGCGTTGCCATACGCTGCTACGACCGCTAGGCTTCACAGCGCTGCCACACGCTGCTTCCCAGCCATCATCTCCAACCCCCAGCACCGGATCATATCACCCCTCCTACATTTCTCCCGTGCCGCCGGGACAGAGGGACGTGTATCCGGATCGCAAGCACAGCTGCACTCACCTGACTGTGCACACTGTAGCCGGTAAGAGGCACTAAGTGCCTGAACTGTATAGCGATTGCCCTCTTGCATTCAGTCCCCCTGCCGTCGGGGTAGAGGGGCATCGCCTGTATCTCTGCACCTAAAAACATTTATAGTGGGCCCCAATCTGGGAAGCTCCAGAGCTACCGAAAATTTGCCTTATTGGATTATCAACTTTTTTGCTATGTACTTTCATCTGGATTAATCCTGGCTCTTATAATATGACTTTACAGTATAACTAAACAGATACTGTTTGCACTGTCCCATTGCCGCACTTTCATTGTCTCATTGTCCAATTAGTGAAGTGCAATACCACTGTGTATATTTTTAGCATTTTATACCATTGTAACCATTTTATCTAGTGACCAGTCTGCGACAAGGGCCCTGCCGCAGACCTCATATCATTTTTCCAAATAAATGTTATCATTTTATGCTATTTTAGACACGTTTTCTTTTTTCTCTCTCTCTTTCTTCTAATTTTTGACCTTATATCTATTACTCTGACCTAGCCTAGCAGGACTGCCTCCCCTTTTTACACTATTAGTACAATTTCTACTCTAATCTATATAATGACTCACCTTCTGATCTCTTCGACAACGAACAATTTTTTGGTGGCATAGATATGCCCACACTGACGGACGGCCAGCAGGATATTCTCAACGCCCCCATTACTGATGAGGAAGTTAGAAATGTTGTGCGACATCTTCATAATGGAAAGGCCCACGGCCCGGATGGTTATTCGGGGGAATTTTATAAGGTTTTTGACGAATCCATGTCTTCTGGGTCGCTTTCTAAAGAAGCATCGCTAGCTTACATATAGGTGCTTCCCAAGCCCAGCAAGGATCTCAGAGACCCGGGCTCTTACCACCAGATTTCTTTAATAAATCATGATGTAAAAATTATTTCTAAAATCCTCCTTTGTCACATATCTGGGCATCAAGGTAGGAAGAACGCCTGATAAACTGTACTCTCTAAATTATCCACCCCTGTTTGCTAAAATCCATACAGAATTACAGAGATGGGGTACCCTTCCTCTCATTTTTATGGGCAGATAAAAATGATTAGCTTCTCATGTCTGCTATACCCCTTACAGACCTTACCTCTCTTGTTACACCATAACGATGTTAGGTGATTTAACTCAGGGTTTGTGAAATTTATTTGGGCGGGTAAAAAATTGCGTATAGCGCTTCAGAAGCTGATGTTGAGTAAACAGGATGGGGGACTTATTTTTCCAAATTTTCGAGGCTACAACCTAGCATGTTTGTTTAGATTCACGGTGGACTGGACGGTGGACAGCTCCTCCTTTCATGCCAACTATGGGATCGAAACGGACTTGGCGTCCCCATGGAATCTGTCAGCCCTTCTCCATACGACCTATTCCAAATTACCACCTCTGGTGAAATATTCGGTTCTTTTACACCATAGTGACATGAAGGAGGTCTGGAAGCTATTCCACCTTCCCTTTCTAGTTTCCAAGTATCACCCCTTATCTGGCCATCCGGAGGCCCCCCTTAGGACCCTTGGGGGGCCAGGGTGTCTCCCTTAGGATAAGTACATTGGGGTCTGAAAAGGGTCTGAGATCGGCTCAGGAATTCATAGATAGACCTACTAAAAGCTGTCTGTCTCCTTCATTTCTATTGACTAAATTTGAGCTCCCTACTTCCTATGTGCTCCCCCTGAACCAATTGTACTCTTTCTTTGCTAGTCGGCTGAGAAATCTCGATAAGGAATCCCCTGATCACGCCTTAGATTATCTGATTTGTGACAGACCAAGTAAAATCTCTATTTCATCCATATACCCGGTCATTCGGAAGGTGCTACTTAAATTAGACCCAGTCATCCTCTTTTCCTCCTGGTCCTCCTGGATACCGGATGTTGACATTTCTGAATGTATTCTTAGGGTTTGGGACATAATTCGCCATTGCATCGTTACTGAACGATGGCGTGAAACATACTTCAAGCTTGCACATAGGGCATGCTGTGGGTTCAATTTCCTACCGTCCCCCGACTTTCCTGAAAGGATTACGACCTGCCCGAAATGTTTCTACCCCCTTGAAAATTATACTACATAAAAAACAGTTTGAGCCATTTAAAGAAAATACTAAATATACTTTTATTAGTAATACATCAATACATAAAACATGGAGGACTTCCACCCAGATGGAGGACAGAACAGCAAGAAAACATGAGTGACTCCTCAGGTCAAGAATAGGAGCTAGTAGGACATAATATGCACAAACATTATAGAAGCAATAGCACAGCTAAAGTAAAATCATGTCCAAAAGGACTACAAAGCACAGCAAGCTCAAAGTCTAAGCATACTTAGTCTAAAAATGCTCCAAGATGGCCTGAGTGGACACCACCTCAACGCTGCGTTTCGGGATCGGATCCTTTGTCAAGGCAGGGAGTCTGGGAGTTCCCTAGTCCAGAGAGCCACTAATTCTTCTTTCCAGCCGGTCCCTGACTCACACCCCCTGATGTATATTTACAGGCTCCCTCTACTGCACCTATCTGCTACATACTGAGATCCCACATGTGCGTGCACAGAACTCAAGCAGATCTTCCTTTTCCGCCAGCTACATGCAGACAAGGGAGAGTATGAATATTCATTAGGTAAGATGAGGAAGAATAACAGTTAAGAAGAAGTACCAGTGCATCTTGGGGTTAGGAAACGCCTCAAGTGCACCAAGAGACTGATTTACATATTGAAATTTTTAGCGATATGTTGGGAATGGTGGCACCTCGAAAAATAAGGTAAACACTATTTTTATCAGTGTCACCAAAACTAACTGGCTGTACCAGTGGATTTGTGTGGGTTACGCTGCTGTCAGTTTTCCTTTAAGCAAAGGATCTTAAGCTCTATGTTTCAAATACAAGACTCAATATTTCAGACTTTCCCAAACTTAGTTTAATCCATTGGTCATCAACCTCTTAGCACTTTCTTTACCCTACTTTAAAATGTGCTCTGTTTCGGAGGAAGCAAAGCTATCTGTGGTGTCCCGGTACACAACATGGTTCTGTACAGTCCTAAAGTCCCCTCAGGTGGAGTCCCTCAGGTCCACAGGGCTCTCCCGCAGGGTCCCCCTAAGTCATTATATGGTGTTATATTCAATTCTATTGTATATTAAGCATGTACATTTGTTATAAGTATTGTACTGTGAATGTAAACTGTATATAAAGGTTGTTAGGATATTTACCCTGCATAGGACCTTCCTAAGGTCATGTGATATATCATGTGCTATGTGATCACATGATATCCAGAGTTCCATGGGCACAGATAACCACAGGCAACCAGCTACCAATGGGCTTTAGTCCAGCCCCCTGATATATAAGGGACTGTAGTCTCCCCACTAGGTCTCTTAGCTCCTGCAAGCAAAGCAAACACAAGTCCTGTACAAGTCAAGTCCAGCATATCTAGGCCGAAGCCTATAAACCTGCAGCCACATCTAATCTGTGAGTACAAGTCAAGTCTCTACTGTCCCTACCAAAGTCATAACAGTAGTTCTGTGGCTTGAATCATCATTATTACAACTACAAGTCCAAGCAAGACTGTGTCCCTGTCATCTCTGTGGAAGTTGGCTGTTTGTAAAGACTGTTTTCTGCCTTCTTCATCAGTAAAGTTCCAGTTGCATCAAAACCCTGCTTTGGACTCATTTACCATATGCCGTTTTTGGGCTGGTTGTCGTCGGTACCTAACACCAAACAACCACATCCTGGCGTCACGAACATCAGGGGTTAACAACATCTTGCCCCAGGGGTTAAGACCATCTGGCCCCTCTACCTACACCGCTACGCCCCGTGGTCCCGCTATAACACCACTGGCGCACCACATATGCTTAAATAGGTATTCTGGCTTTATACATCTTATCCCCTATCCAAAGGATCACGCCCCCTCCCATTGACATGTATGGAGGGGGCGTGGCCGTGACGTCACATCCCCGTCTTGAAGGCAGCGCCCAGCAGGACCCCTGCGATCATACATCTCATCCCCTATCATTTGGATAGGGGATACGATGTATAAAGCTAGAATACCCCTTTAACTCTCTGCTTGCCCTATATTTTGCCTGATCTCTTGACTTCAGGTTTATCATATCTGTACATGAGATGAGTTTCCCTCTACTGGTCTCATGGAATTTCCTAAACAGGTTCCATAAGCATTATTTTGGATAATACAGGTCTTCTTGTATCTGAAAATGTGTCCCAATGGTTTAGATCGAAGCTGAAAGAATGATGATGGCTCCTTAGCTATTATTTTAAGCCCACAAAATCCACTTTCTCCAAAAAAAGACTAAAAAACACTATGGGCACAATACCTATAGAGCAATAGCCTCCAACCTGAGGCTGTCAGGGAATTTTATTTTTAATAAAGTTGTTATAAGGAGTGCAAGGGGTGCAGATGCCCCCCAGGCCCTGGAGCTTGATAGGGGTGAAAATGTATTGCTGCCCAAATAAAGAGACTAATAAAAAATGTTAGTTAGAGGGTCCCTCTTTAGATTTAGCATTGGGACCAAGAAGTCTTATGTAACTACTCTGGCTTTTCACGTTAAAAATCTCATGTCTACACATAGGACAGCGCAATGGGATAATAATAATATTTAACGAGGGATAAAAGTCATTTTGTAGAGTTTGGGAAAATTTCCCAGTCCAGATATGTCCGGTGTGATGTCCAAGTCCTCCGGAGGAATGGGTGATTTCAAGGTAAAGTTTTGTATTATAGAGACTAGAATAATAAACAGCTCCATTCGGACCAGGCTTTCTCCCAAACAAATCCTTTTACCTGGAGCAAAATAAAGATGGACAGTATTAAGGAAACATCAAAGAGCTCAAAGTCGACATCCATCTTTTAACATCATGTTATTGCTAGGTCGGATATTCTAGGTCAGAGCTCAGTGTTTCCAAATTGATTGGACATCTTATCCTCTATGCTTTGGATAGGTGAAAAGATGTCTACAGGTGGAGTACCCCTTTAAATGAAGTTGCTTAGGCATATTGTTTAAGAATTTTTGGTGATATTTTATCTATTTTTTTATTGTACTATCTATATAATAAATTAACCCTGAAGTCTTGCAGTTTTCATTCTGGCCTAATAGTAAGCTGACACTTCCTGTTCCGTAAATATTTTTCAGCAGTGCCCTCCTTATAAACCCTTAAAGGATTACAGTGGAATGTAACAGGAGATAAATAAGATTCAAAATAACTGAAACTCACAGCTCAGCCTCTCCCTCCCCATATAATGACATCATACAAGTGAAAATGGTCCTTCTCCAGTCTATTGTGCCTATGTCCATGGGGCTTGCTGCAAAGCATATCTTTAAAAGCAAATGCTTTTAAAAGATTTTAAGGCAAGATGGCTATCCCATAATAATGGACTATAATGAAGAATACAAAGACTAGAATATAAAAGATAACAGTCAAAAAATAGAAACAGATTAGAAAAAGAACATTTCAGTATCTGGCTTTGAATTGATTAGTAAAAAAAAGTTGTCCCTACTGATCTCCACATTCTGATCAGGGAAATGCCTGCTTAGCCAATCACTGACCACAGTGGTGACAGCCTTAGTCAGGGATTGGCTGAGCAGGAATTTACTTGTGTCAAAACAGGGATTAGAAAGTAGAGATCGGAAGGGATCTAGACACTGTCAAACTGCAGTGGTGAGGAATCAATGAAGTGGGTACTGCATTATTTTTATTTTTTATATAGCCTACCCCTTTTTTTTTCTTTAAAGAGTACCTGTCATCAAACCATATTTTCTAAACTAGTTCAGATTATATTTCCTAACTACTCCCAACACCTTACATTTTGAGCTTTAAAAAGCTGTGTATCATACCTTTCCCCTTGCCCACATTGTGGGAGCTCCCGGCAGGAGAAAATGGGCGTTCCCCAGCAGGCATGATGTCACTGTTGCCTGCGTGAGCTGTGCCTCACCATGCCCCAAACACACTTCCTGAGTTTGGTCTCCTGCCAGGCCAGGCGGAGACCAAACTAACTATTGACTTGTGCAGGGAACATAACAGAGCCACCTAGTGGCCGTTTTTCCAATCACATTAAAAACATATAAAGGTTGAGAATTTTAACAGGAAGTAAATAGCCTAGTGTCTTATAATTACATAAGGAACAATATATAAAAATGTTAAATTTTGGTTACAGGTACTCTTTAATTCACCCTGCTGGACAAACCCTTTTAACAGATATTACATGCAGTAAGCTCCCTCTAGTGGGGGTTGCAGGGTCTTATCATTTTACACTTTGTCTCTGCAGTAGATTTGGAGCTGTGTGTCAAAAAAGCTGAATTGTGACCAATCAAAAGATATTTAAAGAATCAGAATAAAAGTCTGCTGAATGAGTATGTAAATTGGGATCAGATTATTTACGATAGGCAAAATCTTCACTTGCTCTAGTTCTAATAAATGAAATACTTGTTATTGACTAGAGGTGAAACCTACCTTAAAACTTCACCTGACAATGAGAGTTAAAGGGGTACTTTGGTGGGAAACAATTCCAGTACTTATCAGATGCTGTATGCTACAGAGGAAGTTCTTTTCTTTTTGAATTTCTTTTCTGTCTGACCACAGTGCTCTCTGCTGACACATTGCTCACTGCTGATGTCCATGTCAGAAACTGTCCAGAGCAGGAGAGGTTTGCTTTGGGGATTTGCTCCTGCTCTGGACAGTTCCAGACATGGACAGAGGTGTCAGCAGAGAGCACTGTGGCCAGACAGCAAATAAATTCAAACAGAAAAGAACTTCCTCTGTAGTATACAGCAGTTAATAAGTACTGTAAGTTTTTTTTTTCTTTAAATCATCTGATGCCGCAGAGTTAAACAGATGTGTATATTACTTCTATGAAAACATCTTAATCCTTCCAGTACTTATTGGCTGCTGAATACTACAGAGGAAATTCTTTTCTTTTTGGAACACAGTGCTCTCTGCTGACATATCTGTCCATTTTAAGAACTTTCTAGAGTAGGAGAAAATCCCCATAGCAAACATATGCTGCTCTGGACAGTTCCTAAAATGGACAGAGATGTCAGCAGAGAGCACTGTGCTCGTGATGTCAGCAGAGAGCACTGTGTTCCAAAAAGAAAATAATTTCCTCTGTAGTATTCAGCAGCTAATAAGTACAGGAAGGATTAAGATTTTTAAGATTAATAGAAGTAATTTACAAATCTGTTTAACCTTCTGGCACCAGTTGATTTAAAAAAATAAATAAATAAATAAATAAAAGGTTTTCACTGGAGTACCCCTTTAAGATTTTTAAATAGAAGTACTTTACAGATCTGATTAACTTTCTGGCACCAGTTGATTTTTAAAAAATTGCTATCCACCGGAGTACCCCTTTAAATAAAATAAACAGCAATTTGGAGTGGTTTGAAAGCTAAATCCCTTATTTCTATAACTGATAGGGCTGCAAATGTCTGGAAAGAGTTCACCTTATATAACCTGTTGCCAACATATTTAGGGTGAAATCTGTACACAGGTTCCCATTAATTTAGGCCTTAAATGGACACTGTCATATCCAAAAACTTTTGATATGTTTTACTGATAAAAATTAAAGACCTTTTGTAATATGATTGTTTACACTAACCAGTCCTGCAGCAGCATCAGACTTGTCCATGAGTCATAGACAAGTGATGGCTGATGGACAAGGATGCAGACACACCAATCACCTCACACCACCACCACAAGGGAGGGACACGACCCCTTCTTCTCCTGAGTGGATTTCTAACACTGTGAGCTAATAAGAAATATAGGTGTTAGAGGCATAAAAATTATTGGTCAGTATTAGGTACTTAGTAAAAAAAATTTTTTTGCAGGATCTGACAGGTACGCTTTAAGCTCATGTGGGGAGATTTATCAAAACCTGTGCAGAGGAAGAGTGGTGTAGTTGCCCATAGCAACCAATCAGATTGCTGCTTTCATTTTCCACAGGCCTCTTTAGAGGCCTGTGGAAAATGAAAGAAGCAATCTGATTGGTTGCTATGGGCAACTGCACCACTCTTCCTCTGCACAGGTTTTGATAAATCTCCCCCATGGACCTTCACTGACCACATCTGTTGACATGCCAGAAGATGTTTTTAAATTGGTCTCTTTATCTATAATAAAAAAAAAAAGATTTTTTCAGTTTTCGCCAATCTGCATTTATTTTTTGACGTGTCTGTATGAGGCCTTGTTTTATTCAGCAAAAAATTATCTTTTTTGACGCAGATTGGCAGTACATATACATTACAGTGAAATTTATATAAATTTTTGACTTTAGTACATTTCCTTGGTATCTGATCCGGTCACTGGGAAAGACAGTGATCTGACCAGATCAGGGAACCCTATAAACATCCTAAAGTCACAAAACATCTCACACATGCACCAGCCTTATTTAACCCCTTAAGGACACAGCCCCTTTTGACCTTGAGGACGCAGCCAATTTTATTTTTGCATTTTAGTTTTTTCCCCCTCATCTTCTAAAATCCATTCTCTTGTATATTTCCATTCACAGACCCATATGAGGGCTTGTTTTTTGCACAACCAGTTGTACTTTGTATTGACGTCACTCATTTTACCCAAAAATGTATGGTAAACCCCAAAATAATTTTCATGTAAGGAAATTTAAACGAAAATCATAATTTTGCAAATTTGGGAGTTTTTCATTTCCATTTTCTTTATTCTCTGGGATAATACGATTAAAAAGATACCCATGGTTATCTATTATTGATTATCTATTAATGGTTATCTATTAATGATACCCATGGTTATCTATTATTGATTATCTATTAATGGTTATCTATTAATGATACCCATGGTTATCTACATTTCTATTATTGTACTGCTTTTAAAAAATCCCAAACTTTTTTTTAAAATTTGCCCTAATTTGACCACCTCTAACTTTCTTATTTCTCCGTATTCAGAGATGTGTGAGGGCAAATTTTTTGCGCCATGATCTGTCGTTTTTTTATTACCACTTTGCGTATATGTGACTTTTTGATTGCTTTTTATTATTTTTTTTTGCAGTTTGATGTGACAAAAAAGTGGAAATTTTACCTTTACGCCATTCGCCATAGGGGATCATTAACATAATATTTTTTATAGTTCGAACATTTACGCACGCGATGATACCAAATGTGTTTATTATTTATCCTTTTTTTAAAGCTTTTTTTTAAAGCTTTTTTTTATTAATATGGGGAAAAGGGGTGATTTAAAACTTTATTGGGGAGGGGCTTTTTTTTTCAAAATTCACTTTTTAAAAACTTTTTTTTACATTTATTTTAAACGTTTTAGTCCCCATAGGAGACTATTTATAGCAATTATTTGATTGCTTATACTGTTCAGTGCTATGCATAGGGCATAGCACTGATCAGTATTATCGGCGACCTTCTGCTTTTGTCTGCTGAAAGGCAGATCAGTGCAGAAGACCCAGGAGACAGACGGAGGCAGGTAAGGGGACCTCCGTCTGTCATCTTGGCTGATCTGACCCCCGCGGCAGTGCTGTGGGCGATCAGATCAGCCATTTTAAGTGCTGCACTGCCGCAGGTGCCGTGATCTGTATTGATCACGATATCTGAGGGGGTTAATGGCGAACATCAGCGCGATCGCTGATGTCTGCCATTACCGGCGGGTCCCCGGCTGCTGACAGCTGCTGGGACCCGCAGTAAATAAAGCGAGCGCAGCTCCTGCACTCGTGGCAGAGCTGCGCCGTAAATGTACGGCACTGTGCGCTAAGTAGCACTATGCAGTGCCATACATTTACGACACGTGTCCTTAAGGGGTTAAAGTAATCTGTTCTACAAACTTTAGATCTACATATACAATACCTGTAGCCAGAGGAATAAAGGCCTCATTCTTTTTAAATTGACCATTGTCATCCAGAAAATTCTTGGGGTTGAATTCATTTGGGTACAGGAAGCAGGTAGGGTCCTTCAGCACAGATGACAACATCGGATACACATTGGTGTTCTGGAATAAAAAACAATATATCTGAACCCCTTAACCTTTTAAGGACACATTTTTTCCTCCTCATCTTTCATGACGGATAACTTATTTTTCCACTTACAGACCAATATAAGGTTTTTTTTTTCCCCTTGACCAATTGTACTTTGTAATAAAACCTCTTATTTTACCAAAAAATATACGGCAAAACAAAAAAAATTGATAAGAAAACCACAATTTTGCAACTTTTGGGGCTTTGGCTTTTATGCAGTGTGCAATTTGGTAAAAAATGCCATGTTTTCTTTATTGTGTTAGGTTAATGTGATTATCCCCTTTATGACCCAGCAAAATTTATTTTTCCAATGACAAAGTTGGATTAGGGCTTATATTTTGTGGGACAAGTTGTACTCTTCATTGGCATACTTTATTTTATCATTTAATGTATAAAATATATGAAAGGCGAAATTGGAAAAATAAAATGGAATTGCACAATTTTGTGGGGAATAATTTTACTTGAGTTTATAATACAGTAGTAAAGATGACATGCTAATTCTATGGGTCAGTATAATTACAACAATACCAAACTTGGATATATATATATATATATATATATATATATATATATATATGGTAGCCCTTGGGGGGTGTTGGTAGTGGGGGTATTGTTTCGGTAAATGGGGGTTAATGTTAACCCTGTAGTTTGTGATGCCAGGCTGAGGGCTAGTATGCTGAGATGATTCTCCGGCCTATCTCCGCCCTTCCCAGTAACGATAGGTGCATAAGAATAAAGACTGAAGGTCCAGAAGGTAGCTGAATCTGAACTTGTATAAACTTTACTTAACGGCTTGCGGTACATCCACAGAGTAGTAACAGTCTCAATAAAACAGTCTCCATATACCTCAATGACTTACAGATGTTGCGGACCTTGACTTTAGACAATAGTCTCTGAATTCAGGGTATATTGCAAAGATCCGTCCGGATTTAGGGGATAGATGAGGTCCGGTGGTCTTGCAGAGTGTTTAGGGATTGATACACTCACAATTTGGAATAGAACAGCCGTTGCCGCAAGGCTAAGGCCTAGACTCACTGATGACAGCAGCACAGATCCTTTCTCGTCAACAGCCAGGAACCAAGAGAGAGATTAAATGGCCGCCGCGCCCTTATATGGGCGGGGCGGGGCCGTTTTGATTGGTCCAGCCATCTGTCACTCACCGTCACAAAGGAAATGAGGGCATTACGTCACAAGGACCTCCAAAGGTCCTCAAGTAGAAATACCATAGAGTTCCCCTGATCACGTGATCCGCAGGTCCTGCTACGCTTCTCACAGGTAATTAACTATTTATATACATTTTATACAATTAAACTTCCACAAATAAGGAGCATATGATTAGAGCAATGACTATAGGGGTGAGAGGTGACTAGGGGTGGACTATACAAAAGGACCCCAACGTCCTAGGGACTCTGGCTATGGGGACCCATAAACAAATATATAGGATGGGATAGGATTCAGTACCGGGACACCACAAACCCCCTTACTTAAGATAAGTCGACCTCGACGCCTGTCCCCTAAGACAGAGGGACTAGGACAGGATGATCTATAACTTTGCTATACATCCTAAGTAACCATTAAACACATTTACATTCTCTGATACTCTTACTAGAATCTGGACTAGACAATAGAAATCTATCTAGACATTGGTGCTATCTAGACATGAATGCTATCTAGACATTAACAAAGCTATCTATCCTTTAGTTTCTAGCTTCTTAGACATTTTCATTAAGCTTACTAAACATTCTAAGCTTACCAGACAATTAGGCAGCTAGCTATATAGTTGCTAGCTCCTAAGACACTTTTATTAGCTCTCTACACATTCTTGGAGGCTAAACTGAACATTAATATAACTCTCTATACATGAGGCTATCTAGACATTAGTTCAGCTGTATATACCTTTAGCGTCAAGCTGACTAGACAATTTTATTATCTGACACATTTTATTTCTTTGCCAACAATAAGTTGGTGACAGTAAGGGTGGCTGCTAGGGTCGATCAGCTACACGCTACTTACCCCTAGAGCACTTTCAAAACAACCTAACTAGGTTATTCCTAACTAGGAATTACGTGTTTAATTCTGTATTAGCAAGAGCACCTACTGGCCAGGTAGAGCATCTCACACATGCAATGAAAGAGAAGAAGAAGTGTACCTAACAGTGGCAGGAATTGGGTATCAATATGCTACAATTCCTAAGTGTTTTCTTAAGTGAGATATTTATTTTGATGTATGTACTAGAGAAACTTGAGGTAGTACATTTAAGTTAATAATCTAGGGTACTATGTGTGCAAGTACTATTTTAAGGGGAATCCTTCCTATTATTTTTATTGAGACAGGTGCTAGCGATGGGCGACAGCAATAATACTACCCACGGAGAAGCCGGGGTGTCACCTGTTGAGTTACCTACTAAACACCTTTAGCATTTTATACATTTATATGTACAAGGATTATTTATATTTGTAGTGTTGAGTGTACACGTGCAGTACGTCAATACTTTCTGTGTACAGCTCTACCTTACTTTTTATATACATAGACATTAGACCATTTTTATATGTACAAACCTTTACTTATTTTTTATGTACACAGACATGAGGATACATTCCTGTGTACAAGAATTATATACATATTTACTATACAGACTCACACAATTATCAACACTCCAACATGGTTCAGGCGCATTCACCTGATAAGTGCAACATTTAGCATAAAAGTTCTTATGAAGCTGCTGGTATATACATAAAATAGACGTGTAAGGATCAGCAGTCCACCTACACTAGGAGTCCATGGAAGGGGAAATATACAAGGTGGCATGTAAGGATCAGCAGTCCACCTACACTGAGTGTTCAATTAAAGAGAAAGGTAAACACGGCCTTGACCACAACTCAGCCGGGTACAGACCTTAACCTCTTAAGGACCCAGGGCGTATGGATACGCCCTCACACCCTGGGCCTTAAGGACCCAGGGCGTATCCATACGCCCGGGCGTTTTCAGGTCTCTAGGCCCCCCATGTCGGCGATCGCCGCAAATCGCAAGGGAAATCGCCCTTGCGATCTGCGGCGATACCGGGCTGATCGGGTCTCTGGGACCCGACCGCCCGGTAATTTCGCATGATCCCGGCTGTCACAGACAGCCAGGACCATGGTAACGTATAGGAGCGAGGTGGCAAGCCTGCCACCTCCTCCTATACCCTGCGATCTGTCGATTAGTTAACCGACCAATCGCAGGAGGGGGGGCGGTTACTTCCTCCCGTCCTGCCCAGCCCCTGAAAGTCCGGAGAGGACGGGAGGAAGACCGGAGGACGCGGCGGGGGACGGGGGAGTGCTGGGGACCGGCCCCGGTACTTACCTCGTCCCTGAAGACCCGGATCCTGGCGGCGGAGACGGCGGCGGCGGCGACAGGTGAGTAGATCTTTAGCCGCGGTCGGGCCCTTTACAGCAATGCACGTCGCCGTAAAGCAACATGCATTGCTGTAATGGGACCCTGTAAACTACAACTCCCAGCATGCCCAGACAGCCCTTGGCGTCTGGGCATGCTGGGAGTTGCAGTTTTGCAACATCTGGAGGTCCACAGTTTGGAGACCACTGTGCCCTTCCAGATGTTGCAAAACTACACATTCTCAGCATGCCCTTACTGTCCAGGCATGCTGGGAGTTGTAGTTCTGTAACATCTGGCCCTTCAGATGTTGCAGAACTACAACTCCCAGCATGCCTGGACAGTTTTGGCATACTGGGAGTTGTAGTTTTGCAACATCTGGAAGGGCACAGATTGGGAACCACTGTATTAGTGGTCTGCAAACTGTAGTCCCCCAGATGTTGCAAAACTACAACTCCAAGCATGCTGGGAGTTGTAGTTCGGCAACATCTGGCTCTAAAGATGTTGCCAACTACTACTCCTAGCATGCTTGAGAATGCTGAGAGTTGTGGTTTTGCAACAACTGGAGGCACACTGGTTGGGGCACACTGGTTTCCTAACTCAGTGTTTCCCAACCCGTGTGCCTCCAGCTGTTGCAAAACTATAACTACCAGCATGCACTGATAGACTGTGCATGCTGGGAGTTGTAGTTTTGCAACAGCTGGAGGTCCCCCCCCTGTGAATGTACAGGATACATTCACATGGGCAGGGGGCTTACAGTGAGCATCAGGCTGCAAGTTTGCGATGCAGCAAATTTTGCGCGGCAGCTCAAACTCGCTGTAACCCCCCGCCCATGTGACTGTACCCTAAAAACACTACACTACACTAACACAAAATAAAATAAAAAGTAAAAAACACTACATATACACATACCCCTACACAGCCCCCCTCCCCAATAAAAATTAAAAACGTCTGGTACGCCACTGTTTCCAAAATGGAGCCTCCAGCTGTTGCAAAACAACAACTCCCAGTATTGCTGGACAGCCGTTGACTGTCCAAGCATGCTGGGAGTTTTGCAACAGCTGGAGGCACCCTGTTTGGGAATCACTGGCGTAGAATACCCCTATGTCCACCCCTATGCAAATCCCTAATTTAGGCCTCAAATGCGCATGGCGCTCTCACTTTGAAGCCCTGTCGTATTTCAAGGCAACAGTTTAGGGTCACATATGGGGAATCTCCGTACTCGGGAGAAATTGCCTAACAAATTTTGGGGGGCTTTTTCTCCTTTCACCCCTTATGAAAATGTGAAGTTGGGGTCTACACCAGCATGTTAGTGTAAAAAAATAATTTTTTTACACTAACATGCTGGTGTTGCCCTATACTTTTCATTTTGACAAGAGGTAAAAGGGAAAAAAGCCCCCCAAAATTTGTAATGCAATTTCTCCCGAGTACGGAGATACCCCATATGTAGGCGTAAAGTGCTCTGGGGGCGCACAACAAGGCCCAGAAGGGAGAGTGCACCATGTACATTTGAGGTGATTTGCACAGGGGTGGCTGATTGTTACAGCGGTTTTGACAAACGCAAAAAAAAAAAAAACACATGTGACCCCATTTTGGAAACTACACCCCTCACAGAATGTAATGAGGGGTGCAGTGAGAATTTACCCCCCACTGGTGTCTGACAGATCTTTGGAACAGTGGGCTGTGCAAATTAAAAATGTTGTACAGACCACTGTTCCAAAGTTCTGACAGACACCAGTGGGGGGTAAATGCTCACTGTACCCCTTGTTACGTTCCTCAAGGGGTCTAGTTTCCAAAATGGTATGCCATGTGGGGGTTATTTTGCTGTCCTGGCACCATAGGGGCTTCCTAAATGCGACATCCCCCCGAGCAAAATTTGCTCTCAAAAAGCCAAATATGACTCCTTCTCTTCTGAGCATTGTAGTTCGCTCGTAGTGCACTTCAGGTCAACTTATGGGGTACCTCCATACTCAGAAGAGATGGGGTTTCAAATTTTGGGGGGTATTTTTTGCTATTAACCCTTGCAAAAATGTGAAATTTGGGGGGGAAACACCCATTTCAATGAAATGTTTTTTGTTTTTTTTTTACGTATGCAAAAGTCGTGAAACCCGTGTGGGGTATTAAGGCTCACTTAATTCTTTGTTACGTTCCTCAAGGGGTCTAGTTTCCAAAATGGTATGCCATGTGGGTATTTTTTGCTGTCCTGGCACCATAGGGGCTTCCTATATGGGACATGCCCCCGAGCAAAATTTGCTCTCAAAAAGCAAAATATGACTCCTTCTCTTCTGAGCATTGTAGTTCGCCTATAGTGCACTTCAGGTCAACTTATGGGGTACCTTCTTACTCAGAAGAGATGGGGTTACAAATTTTGGGGGGTATTTTCTGCTATTAACCCTTTCAAAAATGTGAAATTTGGGGGGAAACACACATTTTAGTGAAATTTTATTTTATTTTTTTACATATGCAAAAGTCGTGAAACACATGTGGGGTATGAAGGCTCACTTAATTCCTTGTTACGTTCCTCAAGGGGTCTTGTTTCCAAAATGGTATGGCATGTGTTTTTTTTTTGCTGTTCTGGCACCATAGGGGCTTCCTAAATGCAACATGCCCCCCAAAAACCATTCCAGAAAAACGTACTCTCCAAAATCCCCTTGTCGCTCCTTCGCTTCTGAGCCCTCTACTGCGCCCACCGTACACTTTACATAGACATATGACGTATGTGCTTACTCGAGAGAAATTGGGCTACAAATATAAGTATACATTTTCTCCTTTTACCCCTCGTAAAAATTCAAAAATTGGGTCTACAAGAACATGCGAGTGTAAAAAATGAAGATTGTGAATTTTCTCCTTCAATTTCCTGCTATTCCTGTGCAACCCCTAAAGGGTTAAAAGGCTGACCGAATATCATTTTGTATACTTTGGGGGGGTGCAGTTTTTATAATTGGTTCATTTGTGGGGTATTTCTATGATGAAGACCCTTCAAATCCACTTCAAACCTGAACTGGTCCCTGAAAAATAGTGAGTTTGGAAATTTTGTGAAAAATTGGAAAATTGCTGCTGAACTTTGAAGCCCTCTGGTGTCTTCCAAAAATAAAAACACGTACATTTTATGATGCAAACATAAAGTAGACATATTGTATACGTGAAAAAAAAATTAAAATATTTTGAATATCCATTTTCCTTACAAACAGATTTTTCCTAAAATTTTCACATTTTTCACCAAGAAAGGATGCAAGTTACAAATTTTTTTTACCACTAAGTTAAAGTAGAATATGTCACGAAAAAACAATCTCGGAATCAGAATGATAACTAAAAGCATTCCAGAGTTATTAATGTTTAAAGTGACAGTGGTCAGATGTTCAAAAAATGGCCGGGTCCTAAGGTGTAAAATGGCTGGGTCCTTAAGAGGTTAATGAATCTCCTACAGGCTAGGAGTCTCTTGACTTAATAGTCAGGCACAAGCTTAGTGGTTACGTTGCTGAACTTTGAACTGGAACAATCTTAGCATAGTCCTGCTAGGCACAATTCTTGAACTTGGTTGCTGTAAAACAAAATGGTTAACACAAGAAATAATCTGACATTACTTTAGAGTCCCTTTAGAGAATGTTCTTCTTCACTCTTCTAGTGCCTCTCTGGGTTCCTCTGTATCTGCCAATATCAGGGGCAAGATTAGAATTAACATAGCTTTGCCACACCACATTGGTGAGGATGGAGTGGTAAAAGGCAGCTTGAGAAGGGGTTATAGGCTTACTAGCCGGGATCAAAGTGGGGCAATAGGGCTTGAGTACCATCTCCAAACCAGGATGGACCCATGACTCTTTCGTTGGTACCCTGGAACCAGGCAAACTCTCCATGTCAGAAGAGGGCCTTGGTACATACGTTGGTACCTGTGCAGGAGGCAAACTCTCATTGCTCCGAGAGGGCCCAGGCACAGTCTTTGGTGCCCGCAAGTTGGGCTTACTTTCCTGAACTTGAGCAGGACTTGACTCTCGACGATCTGTAGAAAATGAAGAACTTGGCTCTTTGCTGTACATAGAAGATGATGAACTTGACTCTTTGCTGTACATAGAAGATGATGAACTTGACTCTTGAAGCTCCTCCCCCTTGGGTACGCTGGTGGAGGCTTTAGGAGCAGACCTTTTCGGCCTCAAGTTGAAGGGATCGCACTCCCAATCCGTTGACGGGAAATATTTGAAAGGAAGCTGTGTTGGGGCTGTTGGTCTGGTGACCGCTGCAGCCCATTCTCCACGAAGGCTCTGGACGGGGGTGTACTCCACAATTTCACCCACCTCCAAGGTGTAGAATTTCTTTATTTTTTTTTCAAAGTAAAATTTTATTGAAGTTTTTCCAATAATACAGGGAATAAACAGTACATTAAATGTCGGCACTGGCGAGGCAAGTAAGCCAACAAGACACAAATATGCAAGGCATCCTAGTCAATCAACAAAGATTAGACATTACAGCATACAGAGCCTTACATCATATGAGAATTCTAAAGGGCAAGGTCGGTAATTGTCCAACTGGGCTTGTAGCTATACAACAATTCGACAACAAAAATGAAAATTCAGATACAATTACTAGCAGTAAGGTGGTGATCCAGGGAAGACATAAAGGGCACAAAAGGAATGACAACATACTGTATGGTGAAAGGAAAGAGAGAGGGAATGAGATGAGAGAGAGAGAGAGAAAAAGTTCGAGATGGGAGGGGGTAGAGGGGAGAAGAGAAGAGGGAAATTGCAGTAATCGTAGTATGCGACCATATAAAGCCTTACCTGATCGAACGGGACCACTCCACCTGTCCATATAGCGAGTCCTAATCGTTGGTGAGCTAATGTGGGGATGAGTGTGGGGGGGGGGGGTTAAGCGTGCGTACTGACAGATCTACATTGTCACTAGTGAACTGCTGAGCGGCTACGTAAGATAGCCATGGAGACCAGATAGCATAGTACTTTTCTATTTGCCTAGCAGAATCTGCTTGGAGCTCCTCCATCCTGCAAGTATAGGTAACTTCCTTCAGCCTGGAAGAATAGGTTGTGGGATGTGGGGATTTCCAAAGGCGAGGAATCACGGCTCTAGCTGAGATAAGTAAATGGTGAGCTAGAGCGACTGACGCTCGGGGGAATGTGCGAGGAAATATGGAGAGGAGGATAGGTTGCGGGTCTGAGTCTATGGAAAGGGATGTCAGCCTATTTATAGTGGATAATACTTGTGTCCAGAACGTATTCAACGTCGGACATGTCACCCAAATATGAGACATAGTCCCCTTCTAACGTCCGCACCGCCAACATGTGTCGGAAACCTGTGGATACATACGTGTCAAGAGCGACGGCACCCTGTACCATCTTGTGAGGATTTTATAATTAGTTTCCTGTGCCTTGCATGAGACACTAGATTTATGACAATAGAGCAGGGCTCGAGACCAGTCCTCATCGGGAATAGCACGCTGCAATTCCCTTTCCCATGCTGCTCGATACGGCAGGGGGGTATCAGAGTTTTCCTCTACAAGCAGTGCATAGAGAGTTCCGACCACACGTGAGACAGGAGCGGAGGCCGAACAGAGGGTTTCGTGTGGGGTAATTTGTCTATGAAAGCGTAAGGCGGTCTTGTTAGCGTTATAGAAATGTAGAAGTTGATTATATTGGAACCTGTGTAAAGCAGAAGGGAGTTTGTCGCCCAAAATTTCTGAAAGAGGCTTCAGGCCAGTGGTCTGCAGCAATGAAGCTAGTTGAGTATAGTCCGACTTTTTAAGTGTCAAGAAGGTAGTGGATGTTAGTGCTGGTGGGAAGGACACGTTGCCAAACAGGGGCATTAGTGGACAATCAGGGGAATAGTGGGGTGTATGTTTTAAGTAGGTCTGGTGTGCCCGTAGTATCGAAAACGTTACGGCGGGAGATGATTGAATGGGCGCAAGAAAGCAGGCGGGTTTCTAGTCCACAGAGTCAACCTAATGTCCACGCTACTGACCATGTATTCAAAAGCTACCCACTTTTTAGTGGATTGACCGTGAAAACAGTCAAGTATTCTGGTCAGTATTACTACTGGCAAGCATCGAAGGGCCTAGCCCTATTTGTCTCAATGTTGATTCCAGGAACTCCCAATCCACTCGGTCAAAGGTCTTCTCCGCGTCTAGAGATAGCAAAAATAGGGGAGAATTTTGTAAGCATGCGTAATGCACTGTGGAGAATGCACGTAGAGTGTTATCTCTTGCCTCTCTTCCCCGGATGAAGCCCACCTGATCCGGGTGGATAAGGGAGCCCATGTGGGGGGCCAGTCTATTAGCTAGTAATTTTGCAAAAAGTTTTGTGTCAGTATTAAGGAGTGATATGGGGCCATAGTTACAACACTGCAAAGGGTCCTTTCCATCTTTTGGGATGACCGTTAAATAAGCATCAAGAAAGGCCTGCGGTATTGAGGAGGTGGTTGAGATGGTGTTGAACATCGTCAGGAGTGTGGAGGTCAGATCATCCCTGAGGGCCTTGTAGAACGTGACGGTATAGCCATCTGACCCGGGGCTTTTACCAGCAGGCAGGGCAGATATTGCAGAGTGAAGTTCCCCAGGGGTGAATGGAGCCTCCAAGTCTGAGATGGAATCAGTAGTCAGGGTGGGCAACGCCGTATCGTTTAAGTAGTCCTGTAAGGAGAGTTGGGAACTAGTATAGGAAGTGAGAGCGGTAGGTTTGGGAAGGTTATAAAGGTCTGAGTAATACTTCCTGAAAGTTTCTAGTATTTCTGGTGTGAGGTGGGTAGAAGTGCCCCTGGAGGAAACAAAGAGGGTCGAGTGTTTTGCCCTGAGAGCTCTCGCCAACATCTTCCCTGATTTATTGCTCCATTCATAGAATAGCTTACCCGTCAACTGTTTATAGTGGCGGTGTTTTTTATTGAGCAACTCTAACAGTTCACTCCTGACTCTGATAAGTTCTTGGTAGGTCGAGTCCTGTTGTTGTTGTTTGTGTTGTGTCTCTAGGGAGGTGTAGAATTTCTTATGGAGATATGGCCTTTGCACTGCTCGCCGGTTTACGAGGATGGTCTGCCCAGTGTGGCAGTCAAGAAGTGCCCCATAACCTCTGACCTTATCGAACTTGGCCACAGTTGCACTTCTTCTTTCTAATGGCTCCTCCCCTTCTGGGGGGTGATCCCATTTATGTATGTACAATGCCTTCATTTCTTTGGTATTTCCCTGATACCGCACTTTTTCTTCATAAGGCAAATGCACGTGCTTGGGGGCATAGAGTTCTTTGTGTCGGGCCTTTAGCTTTTCCATCAATTCGGCTAGCTCGGCTTCTTGACGGGCTCTTTCTTTTTCTGCAGTTGGGATTGGTGGGAGTGGCTTCCCAGGTAATGGTTGAAGTACTCTGTGCATGTACTCGATCAACTCCGGCTCATCTCCGAACACCCATTGCGGTAATTTTGGTGAGCACGGTCGTGCACTTGGCAAGCTTGATCGAGGAATGATCTCAGGGCTGGAGGAGGAAGAATAGGCCACCTCTGGCAGGGTACTCACAGCAGACTCCTCCGACGGGATCTCGGCCCACGAGCCACAGGTTCTGTGGTGAGGGGACAATCTCACCGGTGATGCACCTCCAGGTGTCCCTGCACTCTCCGCTGGAGCTGTCTCTGGCCAATCGTAATCATCATCAGGCAGTGGGGGAAGATGGCAGGCCCCCTCTTCATCTAATGACAACCGCTGCAGACGGTCAGCAAGTTCTTGAAAAAGTTGGGCTGCGACTGCCACAACTTTCCGTGTTTCCGGTGCCATTTTGCCAACTTCACCACGTGGAACGCTGCTCTTCGCAATGTCTGTACTCTCTGGCTCTCCGTGCAGACTGAAGGGATCGCTGTGCGTGGCGTCTTTTATAGTGGGCTTCTCCAAAATGGCGCTGGGCAGGAAGGACGCTATCGGTGCAGCCCCGACTTCCGGTCCCTCCAGAAATGACTCCGGTATCTCTGAGTTCCCTTTTGGCTGCGACACAGCAACTTGGTGGCCATGCCCAGGGGCGGGGCATGGCACAGCGCGGGCTTTCTTTGCGCGCTTTTCCGGAAGCAGTTCGGCTCCGCTTGTGCCGACCGGACCAAAGGATCGCAGCATGAACTCGTTGCGCAGTTTACACATCTTAGTTGTAACAGAATTTTCGCCTCCCCCCTTACTTTTCTCTTGGCCCCCTTGTATGGTGCACCACAAGCACCGTTCTTGTACACAGAAACACGGTTTACAGCACATGAATTAAGTTCTTGGGGGGAGTACACTTTCACTAATGGCGACTGTAGTAGGCACACACCCGTATCTTGTTTGTGCAACGCCAAAAAGGCTTTTGTGGTAGCCCTTGGGGGATCTTGGTAGTGGGGGTATTGTTTCGGTAAATGAGGGGTTAATGTTAACCCTGTAGTTCGTGACGCCAGGCTGAGGGTTAGTATGCTGAGATGATTCTCCGGCCTATCGCCGCCCATCCCAGTAACGATAGGTGCATAAGAATAAAGACTGAAGGTCCACAAGGTAGCTGAATCTGAACTTGCATAAACTTTACTTAACGGCTTGCGGTACATCCACAGAGTAGTAACAGTCTCAATCAAACAATCTCCATATACCTCAATGACTGACAGATGTTGCGGACCTTGACTTTAGACAATAGTTTCTGAATTCAGGGAAGATCCGTCCAGATTTAGGGGATAGATAAGGTCCGGTGGTCTTGCAGAGTGTTTAGGGATTGATACACTCACAATTTGGAATAGAACAGCCGTCGCCGCAAGGCTAAGGCCTAGACTCACTGATGACAGCAGCGTAGATCCTTTCTTGTCAACAGCCAGGAACCAAGAGAGAGATTAATGGCCGCCGCACCCTTATATGGGCAGGGGCGGGGCCATTTTGATTGGTCCAGCCATCTGTTACTCATTGTCACAAAGGAAATGAGTGCATTACGTCACAAGGACCTCCAAAGGTCCTCAAGTAGAAATACCATAGAGTTCACCTGATCACGTGACCCACAGGTCCTGCTACACTTCCCACAGGTAATTAACTATTTATATACATTTTATACAATTAAACTTCCACAAATAAGGAGCATATGATTAGAGCAATGACTGTAGGGGTGAGAGGTGACTAGGGGTGGACTATACAAAAGGACCCCGATGTCCTAGGGACTCTGGCTATGGGGACCCATAAACAAAGGTACCGGATAGGATTGGGTACCGAGACACCATATATATATATATATATATATATATATATATATATATATATATGTGTGTGTGTGTGTGTGTGTGTGTGTGTGTGTGTGTGTGTGTGTGTGTGTGTGTATATATATATATATATATATATATATATATAGATAGATAGATAGATAGATAGATAGATAGATAGCATACATAGACAGCAGCACTCCCAGGTAGTGAAAAAAAATCTGGTCTTTATTCACAAATGTGCAGGCGACATTCCAGCTGGCTCACCCAGCCATTTTCAAGCTGGCTGGGTGAGCCAGCTAAAACAACTCCTGCACATTTTTGAATAATTTGGGATCACTCACTATTATTTGGTATGCTGCTTTTTTTGGAGTTCTTTATATATTTATTTATTTTATGGTATAAAAAAAAACTTGAAGAAGAAAAAAAAAAAAAAGGTTTGTTCATTGCCATAGTCTGACCCCTATAACTTTTTTATTTTTCAACCTACAGAGCTGTGTTAGGGTTTATTTTTTGCATGAGCTTTAGTTTTTACCAGTACAACTTTTAAGTATATGTAACTTTTTGATCACTTTATAAGTGATTTAAGTTTTTTCTGGGATGTGATGTAACAAAAATCATCAATTTTGAAGTGTACAATTGTTTTGTGTTTACGATGTTCACTGTGTAGGATCAGTAACATCATAACTTAAGAGTTCTGTTTAATTATATTCAGTTTAATAATTATGCCAAATGACAATATGACAATACCAAATAGTTTTTATATTTTTAAAATTTTTGCCCCCCCCCCCCCCCCCTATTGCTATAGCATTACACTGATCTATACCATCTGCGCTCGATTGCTAAGGGCTGCCAAATCAGACTTCAGCAATCACCGAGCCAGGGAAGCCAAAAGAGCAGAGGTAAGTCTGCAAGCTTCCCCAGCAAGACATTGTCTTCCCGCAATGTAATGCTATGTGACTACTAGACCCCAGGGAATAGCGGTACTGAATGTTTAAATGTTTTGATCTGTATGATCTTGGTATTTAACCAGTTAAATGACGGACTAGTCAAGATAGCAGCGGGCATCTCCAGGTTATAACGCTGACCCGACCGGGAAGGGTTAATATCAATACAATTTATACAACGTATAAAGGAATGTATGAGGGCTATTTTTTATGCCAAGATCTGTCCATCCATGGTATCGCTACCATTTTTGTTTTGATGGGACTTTTTGATTGCTTTTTATTCATTTTTTTCTGACATATACAATAGGAGAGGTAGCTCTATTGTGCCAGATTAGTACTAATGTGTAAGGTCGCGTACCCTATGCAACCTGAAAAAACGATTATAAGAAAAAAAAAAAGGGGGGGGGGGGGAGTACTTTCCTCGAATCTGGTCTTTTATGTGCTCATGGATGAAAGCATATATGATACTTGTATAGTGTGTACACAGTTGGGTAAAGAAGTAGGATGCAATATAAATTAAACAATGATATATTTATTAGTATATAATGTATTTTGGCATCTGCCTGAAGGGCCCTTGCAGCAGTGCCAGTAGATTATTATATATGAAATTAATAATATCCAAATAAAATAAAACTTGTAAAAACTTGTATAGATAGCTTAAAGAAAGTCTGTATTGTGCAATCTTGATAATAAGCAGCCTTTGTGAATGTAATAATATACACTCTGTAGTCCAGTGGGTAGAGTCCGTGAATTATGTAATCCGTGTGGCTCAAAGAGAAGCGGCAGTGGGTAAGTAGCGAGAGCACCGTGGGACCACGTCAGGACAGGTGAGCAACACTGTCCTGCAACCACCAATCTTTGTACATTCTCACAACTACTGCATAAGACTTTCAAATCTCTTTGAGCCACACGGATTACATAATTCACGGACTCTACCCACTGGACTACAGAGTGTATATTATTACATTCACAAAGGCTGCTTATTATCAAGATTGCACAATACGGACTTTTTTAAGCTATCTATACAAGTTTTTACAAGTTTTATTTTATTTGGATTTTATTAATTTAAAATATCATTTATCTACTGGCACTGCTGCAAGGGCCCTGCAGGCAGATGCCAAAATACATTATATACTAATAAATATGTCATGTCCCAGTACAGGTACACGTTCCTGTACTACCTGTAGGCCCTGTCAGGTTGAGTCCCTCAGTGACCTGGGGGCTCCTCTGCAGGGACTCCCCTTGTTCTCCTGTTAATTTAATAAATGTGGTGTATGTGCCTGTAAGAGCATAGACAGGATCCTTATGCCTAGATAGTATATAGGACCTGTGGAGGTCTCAAGAACCTGTGTGTGTAAGTTAGTCACATATTATGTTATGCAGTTAGATGATTTGTTACAACATGTACTCCCAGAGAGCACCAGTTTTAACCTATGACCCACAGCTTGACCAATGGGCTTTAGTCCAGCCCCCCACTATATAAAGGGGTGGCCATTTTTAATTCACTCTCTTAGCTACCAACTCTCTTTAACCCCTTCAGGACCAAGCCCATTTTGGCCTTAAGGACCAGAGCGTTTTTTGCACATCTGACCACTGTCACTTTAAACATTAATAACTCTGGAATGCTTTTAGTTATCATTCTGATTCCGAGATTGTTTTTTCGTGACATATTCTACTTTATTATGGTGGTAAATTTTTGTGGTAACTTGCATCCTTTCCTTGTGAAAAATCCTAAAATTTGATGAAAAATTTGAAAATTTTGCATTTTTCTAACTTTGAAGCTCTCTGCTTGTAAGGAAAATGGATATTACAAATAAAAAAATTTTTTATTCACATATACAATATGTCTACTTTATGTCTGCATCATAAAAGTGACAAGTTTTTACTTTTGGAAGACACCAGAGGGCTTCAAAGTTCAGCAGCAATTTTCCAATTTTTCACAAAATTTTCAAACTCACTATTTTTCAGGGACCAGTTCAGGTTTGAAGTGGATTTGAAGGGTCTTCATATTAGAAATACCCCACAAAAGACCCCATTATAAAAACTGCAACCCCCAAAGTATTCAAAATGACATTCAGTAAGTGTTTTAACCCTTTAGGTGTTTCACAGGAATAGAAGCAAAGTGAAGGAAAAAATTCACAATCTTCATTTTTTACACTCGCATGTTCTTGTAGACCCAATTTTTAAATTTTTACAAGGGGTAAAAGGAGAAAATGTATACTTCTATTTGTAGCCTGATTTCTCTCGAGTAAGCACATACCTCATATGTCTATGTAAATTGTTCGGCGGGCGCAGTAGAGGGCTCAGAAGGGAAAGAGCGATAAGGGGATTTTGGAGAGTACGTTTTTCTGAAATGGTTTTTGGGGGCATGTTGCATTTAGGAAGCCCTTATGGTGCCAGAACAGCAAAAAACCCTCACATGGCATACCATTTTGGAAACTAGACCCCTTGAGGTACGTAACAAGGAATAAAGTGAGCCTTAATACCCCACAGGTGTTTCACGACTTTTGCATATGTAAAAAAAAAATTTTTTTTTCCACTAAAATGTGTGTTTCCCCCCAAATTTCACATTTTTCCAAGGGTTAATAGCAGGAAATACCCCCCAATATTTGTAACCCCTTCTCTTCTGAGTATGGAGGTACCCCATAAGTTGACCTGAAGTGCACTATGGGGGAACTACAATGCTCAGAAGAGAAGGAGTCATATTTGGCTTTTTGAGAGCAAATTTTGCTCGGGGGCATGTCGCATTTAGTAAGCCCCTATGGTGCCAGAACAGCAAAAAATACCCACATGGCATACCATTTTGGAAACTAGACCCCTTGAGGAATGTAATAAGGAATAAAGTGAGCCTTATTACCCCACAGGTGTTTCACGACTTTTGCATATGTAAAAAAAAAATAAAAAATTCCACTAAAATGTGTGTTTCCCCCCTAATTTCACCTTTTTGCAAGCGTTAATAGCAGAAAATACCCCCCAAAATTTGTAACCCCATCTCTTCTGAGTATGGAGGTACTCCATAAGTTGACCTGAAGTGCACTATGGGCGAACTACAATGCTCAGAAGAGAAGGAGTCATATTTGGCTTTTTGAGAGCAAATTTTGCTCGGGGAGCATGTCGCATTTAGGAAGCCCCTAAGGTGCCAGAACAGCAAAAAAAAAACACACATGGCATACCATTTTGGAAACTAGACCCCTTGAGGAACGTAACAAGGGGTACAGTGAGCATTTGCCCCCCACTGGTGTCTGACAGATCTTTGGAACAGTGGGCTGTACAAATTTTCATATTCATGGACCACTGTTCCAAAGATCCGTCAGACACCTGTGGGGGGTAAATTCTCACTGCACCCCTCATTACATTCCGTGAGGGGTGTCGTTTCCGAAATGGGGTCACATGTGTTTTTTTTTTTTTTTTGCGTTTGTCAAAACCGCTGTAACAATCAGCCACCCCTGTGCAAATCACCTCAAATGTACATGGTGCACTCTCCCTTCTGGGCCTTGTTGTGCGCCCCCAGAGCACTTTGCGCTCACATATGGGGTATCTCTGTAGTCGGGAGAAATTGCGTTAAAAATTTTGGGGGGCTTTTTTCCCTTTTACCTCTTGTGAAAATGTAAAGTATAGGGCAACATCAGCATGTTAGTGTAAAAAATAAAAAAAATTTACACTAACATTCTGGTGTAGACCCCAACATTTCCTTTTCATGAAGGGTTAAAGAAGAAAAAGCCCCCCAAACCTTGTAACGCAATTTCTCCCGAGTACAGCGATACCCCATATGTCGCCCTAAACTGTTGCCCTGAAATACGACAGGGCTCCAAAGTGAGAGCGCCATGTGCATTTGAGGCCTAAATTAGGGATTTGCATAGGGGTGGACATAGGGGTATTCTACGCCAGTGATTCCCAAACAGGGTGCCTCCAGCTGTTGCAAAACTCCCAGCATGCCTGGACAGTCAACGGCTGTCCGACAATACTGGGAGTTGTTGTTTTTCAACAGCTGAAGGCTCTGCTTTGGAAACAGTGGTGTACCGGACGTTCTTATTGGGGGAGGGGGGCTGTGTAAGGGTATGTGTATATGTAGTGTTTTTAACTTTTTATTTTATTTTGTGTTAGTGTAGTGTAGTGTTTTTAGGGTACAGTCACATGGGCGGGGGATTACAGCGAGTTTCCCAGCGCAAAATTTGCTGCATCTCAAGATGCGAGAAACCCACTGTAAAAGCCTCGCCCATGTGAATGTACCCTGTACATTCACGAGGGTGGCGGGGCGGGGGGGGGGGGGGGCTTGCATCAGCTGTTGCAAAACCACAACTCCCAGCATGCATGGTCTGTTAGTGCATCCTGGGAGTCATAGTTTTGCAACAGCTGGAGGCACACAGGTTAGGAAACACTGAGTTAGAAACAGACAATGTTTCCCAACCAGTGTGTCTCCAGTTGTTACAAAACTACAACTCCCAGCATGCCCAGACAGCTGAAGGGCATGCTGGGAGTTGTAGTTCGGCAACATCTGAAGGGCCAGATGTTGCTTAACTAAAACTCCCAGCATGCCTGGACAGTCAGTGCATGCTGGGAGTTGTAGTTTTGCAACAGCTGGAAGAGCACAGATTGGAGACCATTATACAATGGTCTCCAAACTGGGGCCCTCCAGATGTTGCAAAACTACAACTCCCAGCATGCCCAGACAGCCAAAGGCTGTCTAGGCATGCTGGGAGTTGTAGTTTTCAGACTCCTAGAAGCAGCAGTGAAGATCTTCACTGCTGCTTCTGAGGACCACATACTTACCTGCCGGTCCCGTCGCTGCTCGTCCACGTGGCCGGTCCTGCCGCTGCTCCTCGGTCCTGCCGCTGCTCCAGGTAAGTCCGCCGGTCCCCACGTGTTCCCCCCGTGTGCCGCAGGTCCCCGCGAGCCCCTGCAGCCTTCGTCCCCCGTTCTGCCCGACTTCCAGGGGCGGGCAGTGCGGGGGATCTGAACTTTCACCCCAGATCACTGTGATTGGTCCACAGGGACCAATCACAGTGATCGCTGACCAGGACCATCAATTGATGGTCCTGGGGGTGAAGCAGAAGTTGTCCCCTGCTGGAAACAGCGGGACTTCTGCCAGTTAACCCGTGCGATGCTGCGCATCGCCGGGTTAACTGAATGTCATTTATAAACGCCGGGATGCGCGAACGCACTGCACAACCCGGCGTTTATATATGCCATTCTGCGGGAAGGGGTTAAGTTGTGTCCTCATAGCTATAACATCTAAGTCTTTGCTGAAGCAGCTACCAGAGATCTCAGGACAAGTGTTCAGCATCTGGAGACCACAAAGCTACAACTCTCCAGTAAGTCTACAAGTCTATGTCTGCTGTCACTGAAATCAGTCAAGTCCTGCACATAGTACAAGTCAATTCTAATTACAAGTCAAGTTTATTACAAGTATTGGTCCAGCAAGCTGCGAGGTCCTCTGGGTGTTGGTCACCTCTCTGGGAATTCTGGCCATAGCTGTGAAGATAATTACACCTGTCTTCTATTTAGTAAAGCCTCCGTTTACCCTCAACTGGTAGTGGACTCTTTATTCACTACTAGCCCGTGGGATAGCGGGGAATCCAGGCATGTGGTTAATACCATCCAACCCCCGGGTTAATAACATCTGATCCCACCACTCTCACTGCAACACATGTGGTCCCGCCATTCAACGCAGCGGTGCACCACAAATATATCATTGTTTAATTTATATTGCATCCTACTTCTTTACCCAGCTGTGTACAGAATATACAAGTTCCACATATGCTTTCATCCATGAGCACATAAAAGACCAGATTCGAGGACATTTTTTCTGACATCTGATGTGACCAAAAATCTGCAATTCTGGCATCTGTTATTTTTTATGTTTAACTAAATCACAGAGCAGTTTATTTAACATTGTATTTAAGTTCTGACATTCTGATTTAATAGGGAGGGGCTTGTATATATTTTGAAAACTTTTATTTTATTTTTATTTTACACTTTTAAAGTCTCCATAGGGATAATTAATGTACTGTTCAGTACTATGTAATATCATAGTACTAATCAGTACTATAGACGTTCTTATACAGCCTGACTCTGCAGGCCATCAGCCATCCTGTACAACGGAAGAGGTAAGAGACCTCCGGTGGCGATCGCACTGCGGGCATCTGATGAGCCCACCCAGATCCACAGGCATCTATAGGGTTAATGGTGGACATCAGCGTAATCAGTGATGTCCCCAATTAGCGGTGAGTCCCTGGGTGCTGATAGCTGCTGAAGCTCTACAACTATAAAGCGAGCTCAGCTCTTACACTCGCTTCAAAGCTGCACTGTAAACATATGGCACGGTGCGTGACATGAATCGCTGCAGGCCCATACATTTATGGTGCGTCTTATCTGATTTAGAATACTTATAGTTAAATACCCTTTGAGCACATTCAGAGTTAAAAGAGAAGGGTTTCTCATTTGGGGCCTTAATCAAATTGTCAAAGTGGAGAGTGGCTACAAAGAGTATTTCTCTGCTGGACCCCTTCTGCTTTATGGCCCAGGAAGCCAAGGTGTTGGTTGTCCCAGCTCATTATCTTGCTTTTTCTGGCCATCCCCTTCTTGACTGCAGCAGCTGGAGGTGGTCGGAAAAGCCATAAGTAGCCAAAGTGGGCAAGTTATGCAATTTGCGTAATTCCCATTGACGTTAATGGTATTTATGCAAACATTGCATACCTACAACCTACTCTGGTTACGTAACTCTGTTTACCGGCTGCTTACAGCTTTCCCGGCCACTGCAAAGAGGCAGGGTATGGCCAGAAAAAGCAGGATTACGAGCTGGGGCAACCCCCTTAAGCAGAATTAGGTAATCCTGCACTGACTTACCATGTCTTGCAGTATATTATATTCCTTAGGTCGGGCACAGTGCAGTTAGCTAGGGATGCATGAAGCTGTCCTTGGGCTACTTTTCATTGTGCCCTATACTAATAGTTTAGGGCTTCATGGAAACTACGTAAAGGAGCATTGACATCTGTCAAATACACAGATATCCTGTATTTTGTGCACTTATAGCATAATGTGTTTTGCTATAGATGTAGCATGCCAACTACGTCTCTGGCTGCATCTGTTACTTCCCAAAATTCTTTACAGCTAAACATTTTAGGAAACATACCATAGGAATAGAGTACCCTCTGTATGTAATGTCTCTTGTTGTTTTTCGTGGTATACCCATTGGAACCAAATCTATGAATCTTTGTATTTCATGAATAACAGCATCAGTGAATGGCATCTGGTTCCGGTCCTGAATCTTTGGGCATCGGTCCCGACCAATGACTTTGTCAATCTCCTTGTGGACTTTGGCTAGAAGTAATGAGATAGAATGACAAGGGAATTTACAGCCAGATTCTATATGGGGTTTAACATTATGGTCTTGTACACAGTGCACAAGAAACAGAATCAAACATATATATCTTGGCCTCAGCTAAAATGCAGTAATTGGGGCTGAAGGTCCAGAAAATGACAACCACATCTGAAACTGACATTAAAGCCAGTAACTTCTAATGGGTTTACCTGCATTGAAAAAGGCACAAATAAATGAATAGAAAAGTAAAAAAAAAAAAAAGGTCTACAATGAGGTACTGGTGAGGAGGTTAAACTATTGCACACAAAACCTTTCCTATATTTTATATAATATAATTTTATATTATATAAAATGTAATTATTGCAAATCATGGGAAAGGGCTTTACTTACCAAGGACATCTGGGTATTTAAGGAGAATAAGAAGAGAATAGGTCAGGGTTGTGCTGGTGGTATCCACCCCAGCAAAGAAGATCTGCAGAGTACTGTTCACTAAATTGGTGAGGTGGAATTCACTTTTGGGATTAATCTTTTCCTGTGAATCAAAGAGGAAATATTATTACATTCTGTATGCATTATATGTTGTGGTTATTATTTTTATTACAGTGAGACATCGTAAAGAAGACCACCTTAAATTATATTAAAAAGTGGTATTTTATGGGAAAGGGGGGGGGGGGGGGTTTAGGGAGCTTAAAGAAATTAGCCATTATGCATAATGTATTGTACATTGAAAATCTTTCCCACAAAATTTGGTGTGCATAGGGGGTGGTGATGTCAAAGAGGTGGTCTTAACTATGTTGTTGTTTTTTTGTGTTGTGTTGTTTTTTTTGTGTGTGTTGTGTTATTGTTGTTTTTTGTGTTCAGTTGCTGTTGTTTTTTGTGTTGTGGTGTTGTTGTGGTGTTGGGCTGTTGTGGTGTTGTGTTGTTGTATTGTTTCAATTTACTACAGTACTACCTGCTTTTCTTTACGTGAGCACCACGGTCCCTTGGGAACATCCATACTCCCACACGGCCAAAATTCCAGAAGGGTTCTCCTAGTGTCAGACTCTCTGTCTATATTTTTAGTCCAAGCACGGAAAGCTCATGGCTAAGAAATTGAATTTTCTGCGCATTTGTGGATTGCCTAGATGTACTTTGGCATCAGGACGGGAGGATGCTGACGATTTCTTTGAATCGTGCAACAATAAAGACGGGACTCAGTAAACCAGCACCTGCAGTTTGGAGTTTAAAGTGTACCCATCAGATCCAACTAAAAAACAATTTTTAATATATCACTCAGTACCTAATCCTGACCATGTACATCTAATTTTTATGTGTCTAGCACCTTTATTTATTTTTTTTATTACATTTTAAATTTAGCTCACTAGTCTGAATTCCTCTCAAATGGAGGGGATGTGGCCTCACTGTGCAGGTCTCTGCCCCCTCCCTCAGTATGCTGTCTGCTCACATCTCCCCTAGCATTAGCAAAACTACAACTCCCAGCTTGTCCTCACTGACAGTAGCGGGACACAAGATGACATTGGGAGGATTTTTCCTCCAGCTCTGAGCCCTGCGCTCACAGCTGTCAATCGAGGAAGTGTGTCCATGACATAGGTGATGATGCATGGACACAGCAGGACAAGTATCTGTCCAAGCAGTCACGGGGGCAGTTGTTTGACTGGATTTTTCAGTATGAAATACCGTATTTATCGGGGTATACCACGCACCGGCCTATAACACGCACCCTCATTTTACCAAGGATATTTGGGTAAAAAAAGTTTTTTACCCAAATATCCATGAAAAAATGAGGGTGCATTTGTGCGCGTGTATACCCCGATATACCCCCAGGAAAGGCAGGGGGAGAGAGGCCGTCGCTGCCCGCTTCTCTCCCCCTGCCTTTCCTGGGGTCTAGAGCGCTGCTGTCGGCCCTTTTCACCCCCTGGTTATCGGCGCCGCTGCCCGTTCTGTCCCCCTGACTATCGGTGCCGGCGCCGATAGCCAGGGGGAGAGAAGCGGCACCGACAGCCAGGGGGAGAGAAGGGGCAGCGGCACCCATTGCCGGCGCCACTGCCCCGTTGCCTCCCCCCATCCCCGGTGGCATAATTACCTGAGTCGGGTCCGCTCTGCTCCAGGCCTGAGTCGGGTCCGCGCTGCTCGGGTCCGCGCTGCTCCGCTGCTCCAGGCCTCCATCGTTGCTATGCGCTGAACGGCGCGGCGCATGACGTCAGAGCGCCGCGCCGTGCATAGCAACGACGCTGGGGACCGGCGTCGTTTCTATGCACGGCGCGGCGCTCTGACGTCATGCGCCGCGCCGTTCAGCGCATAGCAACGACGGAGGCCTGGAGCAGCGGAGCAGCGCGGACCCGACTCAGGTAATTATGCCACCGGGGATGGGGGGAGGCAACGGGGCAGCGGCGCCGGCAATGGGTGCCGCTGCCCCTTCTCTCCTCCTGGGGGGTGAAAAGGGCCGACAGCAGCGCTCTAGACCCCAGGAAAGGCAGGGGGAGAGAAGCGGGCAGCGACGGCCTCTCTCCCTCTGCCTTTCCTGGGGGGGTATCAGCGTATAACACGCACACAGACTTTAGGCTAAAAATTTTAGCCTAAAAAGTGCGTGTTATACGCCGATAAATACGGTACTTAAAATGTTCTAATGAAAGCAATTGCAAAACCTATTGGTTATACATGCTTTATAACATATGAAGTTATTGTATCTGACAGTGCCCATTTAAGATACAGGAGGCTTGCTGAATCCTTTGAATCAAATAATTGAGTGCCGAGAGGGCTGACAGTGTATAAGGAGGTCTCACAGTTTCATGATGATGAAGGGTTCAGGAGTGAATGGGATCAGCTACATCTCCAGCACTCCCTGAATGTCCTGAAGATAGTATTAAAAAGGAATGAAGAAGAGTATGAACATACCACCACTGAGCTCTGCAAATGTAAAACTGAACTGAGAAGTCGCCTTGGACAAGAGGATTTTGAAGCTTTCTTTAAAAACTTGAAGATAGACTCCTGCAACAGCAAACTGAGATAAAGGACAGGAAGAGAGACAAATTTATACGCAATCGCTTGGATTTTGAAAACAGCAAAAAACGAAATCCACACGCAAACGTGCACCCATGAGGAAAAAAAGAGACCAGTCACGACTACTGGACTACAGAGTCTGAGTCCAGTTCCTCAGAAGAACAAACGGGGTCAGGATGAAAAGGGAAAAACCAAGCACCACAACCACAAAAAAAGAAGGCTATGAGACAACATAGGACTGAAATACCTACAGAGGAAGGCAATGTAGCACCCCCTTTAGACCGAGGCCAAGGACTGGAAGAGGAGGCTGACGCAGGAAGATCCGTAAGGCAGAGCGTAAAGCGCAAAAGGGTGACATGGCGGAACCGCAGGATGTAAAAACTTAGGTTACCAACTTATCGGGAGTCTCTTTTCATGAAGGTTGCATTTCATTACTAAGCAAAGGCTTGAATTACTGTCTGTTAGACAACTTCGTTTATACATCATTTGAGATAGATTTACAAAAAGGCATCAGAAAAACGAATTTACACAAATTTTTTGAAAAAAAGCCCCAACCGGAGGCACAACATTGCATGGGTGAAATACGTTGTATTGTGGTGTTGTTTTGTTGTGTTATTGTGTTGTTGTGGTGTTGTTTTGTTGTGTTGTGGTGTTGTGAAGTCTTGTGTTGTTCAGTTGTGTAGTTTTGTTGTGGTGTTGGGTTGTGGTGTTGTGTTTTGTTGTTGTGTTGTGTTGTTGTGTTGTCTTGTTGTGTTGTTGCATTTTGTTTTGTTGTGTTGTTGGCTTGTGGTGTTGTGTTGTGGATTTGTGTTGTGTTGTTGCATTGTGTTGTTGTGTTATGGATTTGTGTTGTGTTGTTGCATTGTGTTGTTGTGTTATGTTGTGTTGTTGCATTGTGGTGTTGTGTTTTGTTGTGTTGTGTTATGTTGGTGTTGTGTTGTAGAGATGAGCGAACTTTTCAAAAATTCGATTCGGCCGATTCGCCGAATTTTCCCGAAAAGTTCGTTTCGATCCGAATTTATTTGCGGCGAATCGATATAAAAAAAAAGGCTATTTCTAGCCTACATACAGCCTCTATAGGGGTATAGAATACTTTGCTGTGTCCTAAAACGCATATGGAGTGTGCTGGGGTAGTGAAATAATACTGTTATTCAGAATGACATGCAGATTGCCGGCATCACTCTTAGAATCACTGCCGCACAGCGGCACAATGACAGAGCCTGGAGGTGGCATCAGTGTCAGGAGACCATATAGTGACTGAATGACATAGCGTGGACATGTTGGCAGCAAGAGGAGACCATTTAGTGGCTGAATGGCACAGCGTGGAGTTGGCTGATGCACTAGTACACTACATACGAGGGCTTCACAATCCCCCCCAAAAAAACAACACAATATATGAAATTTTTGACAAAGATTTCTCATTGGTAGCACCCGCTATCCAAAAATGTGAAATTAACAGACCCAGGCCCCACCTCTGCGGCATCAGTAACCCATATATTGCCTGAAGCACACAGCCTGGAGTTGGCTGATGCACCAGTACACACAGGGCTTCACAATCTGCCCCAAAATCAACAAAATTGTATACATTTTTTTTTTAATTTACAACTTTGTGTAAGCACAAGCGCATATCTAACATTTCAGAAGACTCTATAAGGAAGGACGGTGGACCACCCAAAGACTTTCTTCTAAAAAATAATGAACCACACAATTGTTGAATTTTTTTAAAAAAATTGAAATTCCAAGACCAAGGCCCCACCTCTGCTGCACCAGTAACCCATATATTGCCTAACGGACACAGACTGGAGTTGACTGATGCACGAGTACACACTACACACCCGTCACCCGGGCTTCACAATCCACCTCAAAAAAACGCAAAATGTTATCGAAATTGTCTGACAAAATACCTTTTTTAAAAAAAAAACAAGCGCATATACAGCAGTTCAGAAGACTCTATAATGCAGGATGGTGGACCACCAAAAGACATTCTTCTCAAAAATAATAAACCACACAATTTTTGAAATTTGGTTAAAAAAATTATTACATGCGTGTAAGCGCATCTGTCTCCAAAAAATCAGATGACAAAAGGATTCTAATTGCCAAAAATGATTAAGCAGAGTTAATCCCTCTCCATCTATTTTTTTTTTCATTAAAAAATCACACACAACAAGCGTTCCGTTGTGTTAGCATTCTGCAAAATTCAATTTTATTACTGATAAAATTACCAGTAAATTTAACAATAACACTACCCAAGAGTGTTTAATTACCCCATACATTGCACCAGGAGCAGTTAGGTGTAGGCCTCAGCAGTACCCAAGAGGCTTTAATAACCCCTTACCTTGCCCGATCAATTGCGAGATCGAGTAATAACAGGTGTGTTATGGCCTCAGATGTCCTGGGCCGCACTAGCGCTCCACTGAACGGATTAGCGTGTCTCTATCTTTCAAGGACAGGTGCGTGTTGCACGCTGAAACCAGTTCGTGATAGGTATCTGGGATTGCAATTATTTAACCTTAAAACGAGGAATTACCAGTAAGTGAGGGTCATAAGCTGGCGTTGATTAAGTCCCTGCCCTTTGTACACACCGCCCGTCGCTATAAACAATTGGATTAGTTAGTGAGTTGGTTAGTGAGGTCCTCAGATCGGCCCAGGCGGGGTAGGAGAAGGCCCTGGCAGAGCGCCGAGAATTTAACGATCATTGTTGAAATTTGCATTAAGCATGTATTTAGCTACTGCTAAACATCCAAAAAATTAAGGCCCAAGGCCAGAGGCACTAGGGAGGCAAGTAGTTCCTGAAAGACACAGAATGAGTCTGGAGCATGCATTTGCAGTACCCAAGAGGTTTTCATAACCCCTTACATTTAAAGATCAATGTTTACATTTGCATTAAGCATGTATTTAGCTACTGCTAAACTTCAAAAAATTATAGGCCCAAGGCCTGAGGCACCAGGGAGGCAAGTAGTTTGTGAAAGACACAGAATGAGTCTGGAGCAGTCATTCACAGTACCCAAGAGGGTTTCATAACTCCTTACATTTAAAGATCAATGTTGACATTTGCATTAAGCATGTATTTAGCTACTGCTAAACTTCTAAAAATTATAGGCCCAAGGCAAGAAGCATCAGTTTTCCCCATATTAGGAGCATAGTTGTCCCCCAGATTAGGCAGCATAGATGTTGTTACGCCGAGCGCTCCGGGTCCCCCTCCTCCTCCGGAGTATCTTCTGCCCTACAGCGCTCCGGTCAGCAGCGCTGACCGGAGACGCTGCTCTGTCTTGCCCGGCGGGGATGCGATCCGCCTAGCGGGACCTGCCCGTCCGCGGATCGCATTCCGTCCCACTCACCTGTCCCGATCTCCTGCTGGGTCCCGGTGTGCGCGGCCCCGTTCTCTAGGACGTGCGCCGGGACTCTCAGATTTAAAGGGCCAGCGCACCGCTAATTGGTGCCTGGCCCAATCACCCTAATTAGCTTCCATCTGGTCCATGTGTATTAAAGTCTGCTTCCCCTTCCGTTCCCTGCCGGATCTTGTTGCCTTGTGCCCTGTGAAAGCGTTATAGTGTGTTCCCAAGCCTGTGTACCCAGACCTTCTGCTGTTGCCCCTGACTACGAACCTCGCTGCCTGTCCTGACCTTCTGCTACGTCTGACCTCGCCTCTGTCTAGTCCTTGTGTACCGCGCCTGTCTCAGCTGTCAGTGAGGTTGAGTCGCTATCGGGTGGAACGACCTGGGGGTTACCTGCCGCTGCAAGTCCATCCCGCTTTGCTGCGGGCTCTGGTGAAAACCAGTAACCCCTTAGATTCCGTTCCCCTGGTACGGTCCATGCCATCACCTCACTGACACAGAGGATCCACTGGATCCACAGGATGTCACTGACCTAACCTCCGTGGTCGCCCAGCAATCACAGCAGATCGCGCTACAAGGACAGCAGTTGACCCAGTTGACCGCTATGCTGCAACAGCTCCTGCAGCAACAACAGCAACCATCTCCTCCGCCAGCTCCTGCATCTCCTCCGCAGCGAGTGGCGGCTCCCAGCTTCCGCCTGTCTCTACCAGACAAATTTGATGGGGACTCTAAACAGTGCCGTGGATTCCTGTCCCAGTGTTCCCTGCACCTGGAGATGATGTCAGATCAATTCCCTACAGAACGGTCTAAGGTGGCGTTCGTGGTCAGCCTCCTGTCTGGAAAGGCCTTGTCATGGGCCACACCGCTTTGGGACCGCAACGATCCTGCCACTGCTACAATCCAGTCCTTCTTCTCTGAAGTACGTAGTGTATTTGAGGAGCCAGCCCGGGCTTCCTCAGCCGAGACTGCTTTACTGAACCTTGTCTAAGTGAGTTCTTCTGTGGGCGAATACGCCATCCAGTTCCGCACCCTCGCCTCGGAGCTATCTTGGAATAATGAGTCCCTCTGCGCGACCTTCAAGAAAGGCTTATCCAGTAACATCAAAGATGTCCTGGCCGCACTAGAAATTCCTGCTAATCTGTCAGAACTCATCCATTTGGCCACCCGCATCGACATGCGTTTTTCGGAAAGACGCCAGGAACTTTGTCAGGAAAAGGATCTTGTTCGCACCAGGCGGTTTCCCTCCCAGGCTCCTCTCTTCCCACATCCTTTGCAATCTGAAATAAAGGGAGACGGAGGAGCCTGGGGAAGCATAGTGCGGAAATCAAGTAAGATTATATGGTATAAACTGTTACTTATAGTTTATTGTTCACAATTTCTATCCCCACCCAACAGAATTATGCTCAATATATTTAACCCCTTAAGGACCGGAGGTTTTTCCGTTTTTGCATTTTCGTTTTTTGCTCCTTGCCTTTAAAAAATCATAACTCTTTCAAATTTACACCTAAAAATCCATATGATGGCTTATTTTTTGCGCCACCAATTCTACTTTGTAATGACGTCAGTCATTTTGCCCAAAAAACTATGGTGAAGTGGGAAAAAAAATCATTGTGCGACAAAATTGAAAAAAAAAACGCTGTTTTGTAACTTTTGGGGGCTTCCGTTTCTACGTAGTACATTTTTCGGTAAAAATGACACCTGATATGTATTCTGTAGGTCCATACGATTAAAATGATACCCTACTTATATAGGTTTGATTTTGTAGGACTTATGGAAAAAATCATAACTACATGCAGGAAAATTAATACGTTTAAAATTGTCATCTTCTGACCCCTATAACTTTTTTATTTTTCCGTGTATGGGGCGGTATGAGGGCTCATTTTTTGCGCCGTGATCTGAAGTTTTTAACGGTACCATTTTTGCATTGATAGGACTTATTGATCACTTTTTATTCATTTTTAAATTATATAAAAAGTGACCAAAAATGCACTATTTTGGACTTTGGAATTTTTTTGCGCGCACGACATTGACCGAGCGGTTTAATTAATGATATAATTTTATAATTCGGACATTTCCGCACGCGGTGATACCACATATGTTTATTTTTATTTTTATTTACACTGTGTTTTTTTTTTTATTGGAAAAGGGGGGTGATTCAAACTTTTAATAGGGGAGGAGTTAAATGATCTTTATTCACTTTTTTTTTTCACTTTTTTTTTGCAGTGTTATAGGTCCCATAGGGACCTATAACACTGCACACACTGATCTTCTATGCTGATCACTGGTTTCTCATAAGAAACCAGTGATCAACGATTCTGCCGGATGACTGCTCATGCCTGGATCTCAGGCACTGAGCAGTCATTCGGCGATCGGACAGCGAGGAGGCAGGAAGGGGCCCTCCCGCTGTCCTGTCAGCTGTTCGGGATGCCGCGATTAGCCGCGGCTATCCCGAACAGCCCGACTGAGCTAGCCGGGAACTTTCACTTTCACTTTTAGCCGCGCGGCTCAGCTTTGAGCGCGCGGCTAAAGGGTTAATAGCGCGCGGCGCCGCGATCGGCGCTGCGCGCTATTAGAGGCGGGTCCCGGCTTCACTATGACGCCGGGCCCGCCATGATATGACGCGGGGTTACTGTGTAACCCCGCGTTATATCAGAAGAGCAGGACCAAGGACGTACCGGTACGTCCTTGGTCCTTAAGGGGTTAAGATGTTAACACCCACTACATTATATATATTTAGTATGTAGTATATGTAGAGACTTTCCGAGCTTCACAAATCTATACGTGGCTTTTTGATAGTAACAAAATAGGTACAGTTTACGTTTGAAACCTTCATTTTGACACATTTGTTAAAATTCTATAACATGTTACAAATTGTCTGAGATTCATTGTTTACATGCAGACATGTTTTTTTTGTTTTGGTTATATGTCATTTTTATTAGTTCTTTGTATTTCTTGAAAATTCAATAAAAATTTTATTGAAACAACATCCTTTGCAATCTGCTCCTGTGCCCTCCGCCGAGGAGGCTATGCAAGTGGATCTGTCTCGCCTGACCCAACAAGAGAGGACTCGCTGCCGAAACAAGAATTTGTGCCTGTACTGTGCTAGTACCGAACATTTCCTAAAAGACTGTCCTATCCGCCCTCCGCGTCAGGAGAAACGCACGCACCTAGTTCACATGGGTGAAACGACACTTGGTGTGAATTCTGCCTCTCCACGTCTGACTGTACCTTTGCGGATTTCTCCTTCCGCTAACTCCTCCTTCTCAGCAGTGGCCTTCTTGGACTCAGGTTCTGCAGGAAACTTTATCTTGGCCTCTTTCGTTAATAGGTTCAGTATTCCAGTAACCCGTCTCGTCAAGCCGCTCTTTATCTCTTCAGTAAACGGAGAGAAATTGGTCTGCACTGTGCGCTACCGCACTGAACCCCTGCCCATGAGCATTGGACTTCACCATGAAAAAATTTAATTTTTTGTTCTGCCTAACTGCACCTCTGAAGTTCTTCTCGGCCTGCCGTGGCTCCAGCGTCATGCTCCTACCCTCGACTGGACCACCGGGGAGATCAAAAGTTGGGGTCCTTCTTGTCACAAGCGATGTCTCAAGTCTGCTCCCACTAGTCAAACCCCCGCGACTTCTTCTTTTCCGGGCCTTCCCAAGGCTTACCAGGACTATTCAGATGTATTCTGCAAAAAGCAAGCAGAGGTCTTACCTCCACATAGACCTTATGATTGCCCTATTGACCTTCTTCCTGGTACCACTGCGCCCCTTGGCAGGATTTACCCTCTTTCAGCCCCAGAGACTCAAGCCATGTCGGAGTACATTCAGGAGAACTTAAAGAGGGGTTTTATTCGTAAATCTTCATCCCCTGCTGGAGCGGGGTTCTTCTTTGTTTAAAAAAAGGATGGATCCTTACGCCCATGTATTGACTACCGCGGTCTAAACAAGATCACCATCAAAAACCGCTATCCCCTTTTGATCTCCGAACTCTTTGACCGTCTACGCGGAGCAAATATCTTCACCAAACTGGATCTAAGGGGGGCGTGTATAATCTTATTCGCATCCGCAAAGGTGATGAGTGGAAAACCGCTTTCAATACCAGAGATGGACATTTTGAATATCTAGTCATGCCCTTTGGGCTCTGCAACGCCCCTGCAGTCTTCCAGGACTTTGTTAATGAGATCTTTCAGGACTTATTGTATACCTGCGTGGTGGTCTACTTGGATGACATCTTGATTTTTTCCTCTAACTTAGAGGAACACCGTCATCATGTCCGTCAAGTGCTCCAAAGACTCCGTGAAAACCACCTATACGCTAAATTTGAAAAATGTCTCTTTGAATGCAACAGTCTTCCTTTCCTAGGTTATCTATTCTCTGGCCAAGGGCTTCAAATGGATCTTGATAAACTGTCGGCAGTTTTGGATTGGCCACGCTCTTCTGGACTCCGTGCTATCCAACGCTTTCTGGGATTCGCCAACTATTATCGACAGTTTATTCCCCACTTCTCCACCATTGTAGCTCCTATTGTGGCTCTTACTAAGAAGAATGCTAATCCTAAATCTTGGCCTCCACAAGCGGATGAGGCCTTCAAACGTCTCAAAGCTGCCTTCGCCTCTGCACCAGTTTTGTCCAGACCTGATCCGTTGAAACCATTCTTCCTGGAAGTTGATGCTTCCTTATTTGGAGCCGGAGCCATTCTTCTACAAAAAAAAAAGCTTCTGGACGGAACATTACTTGTGGTTTTTTCTCAAAGACTTTCTCTCCTGCAGAAAAGAACTACTCTATTGGAGATCGTGAACTCCTGGCTATCAAGTTAGCACTCGAGGAGTGGAGACATCTTTTGGAGGGTTCCAAACACCCCATTGTCATTTACACTGACCACAAGAATTTGTCTTACCTCCAGTCCGCTCAGCGTTTGAATCCTCGCCAGGCTAGATGGTCATTGTTCTTTGCCCGCTTCAACTTCGAGATACACTTCTGTCCCACTGACAAGAATGTCAGAGCCGATGCCCTATCCCATGCTTCTGATGCCTCTGAGGCTGAAGCCCCTCTGCAGCATATTATACCACCTGAGTGCCTGGTCTTCTCTTCTCCAGCTTTATTGGGGTAAACCCCCCTGGAAAGACTTTTGTTCCTCCACGCCTTCACCTCAGGATCCTCAAATGGGGGCATTCTTCTCACCTGGCTGGTCATGCTGGCATTAAAAAGTCCATTCAGCTAATCTCCCGTCTGTATTGGTGGCCTACACTAGAGAGTGACGTTACTGATTTTGTTCGGGCTTGTACTGTTTGTGCCCGGGATAAAACTCCTCGCCAGAAGCCTGCTGGACTCCTCCATCCCTTGCCTGTCCCTGAGCAACCATGGTCCCAAATTGCCATGGATTTCAGTACAGATCTTCCTGATTCACATGGCAACACAGTCATTTGGGTGGTCGTTGATCGCTTCTCCAAGATGGCCCAGTTTGTTCCTCTGCCAGGCCTTCCTTCCGCACCTCAGTTGGCTAAACATTTTTTCCTCCAAATTTTTCGCCTCCACGGACTTCCCACGCATATTGTTTCTGACAGAGGCGCGCAATTTGTTTCTAAATTCTGGAGGGCTCTCTGCACCCAGTTGAAGATTAAACTAAATTTTTCATCTGCCTACCATTGCCGAATATTCTTATAATTAAAAAAATTCTGAGTCCTCCGCTAAATCTCAGTTTTTTTGTGGTGTACGGCCGTCACCCTCTTCCCCCCCCTCCCGTTGCCCACTTCTTCTGGTGTTCCTGCTGTGGATGAGCTGTGGATCTGGCGTGACACCCACGATTCTCTCCAATTGGCTTCCTCCTGGATGAAGAAACATGCTGACAAGAGCAGAAGGGCTCCTCCCGTTTTTTCTCCGGGTGACAGAGTATGGCTCTCCACCAAATATATTTGTTTCCGTGTCCCGAGCTACAAGTTGGGCCCGCGGTTCTTAGGCCCGTTCAAAGTCCTAAGACAGATTAACCCTGTGTCCTATCAGCTCCACCTTCCTCCCTCTCTCCGCATTCCTAACTCTTTTCATGTCTCTTTACTTAAACCTGTTATCCTTAATTGTTTTTCTCCTAAGGTTCCTGTTCCTGTCCCTGTCTCCGGTTCCTCTGATATCTTTTCTGTCAAACAGATCCTCGCCTCCAAGGTGGTCAGAGGTAAAAAACATTTTTGGGTGGATTGGGAGAATTGCGGTCCTGAGGAGAGATCCTGGGAGCCTGAAGCCAACATCTTAGACAAGGACCTCATTGCCAGGTTTCTTGGCTCCAAAATGAGTGGGAGACCAAAGGGGTGGGGTACTGTTACGCCAAGCGCTCCGGGTCCCCCTCCTCCTCCGGACCGCTTGCGGCGTCTTCTGCCCTGCAGCGCTCCGGTCAGCAGCGCTGACCGGAGACACTGCTCTGTCGTGCCCGGCGGGGATGTGATCTGCCTAGCGGGACGTGCCCGTCCGCGGATCGCATCCCGTCCCACCTGTCCCGATCTCCTGCTGGGTCCCGGTGCACGCGGCCCCGTTCTCTAGGGCGCGCGCGCTGGGGCTCTCAGATTTAAAGGGCCAGCGCACCGCTAATTGGTGCCTGGCCCAATCACCCTAATTAGCTTCCATCTGCTCCATGTGTATTAAAGTCTGCTTCCCCTTCCGTTCCCTTCCGGATCTTGTTGCCTTGTGCCCTTTGAAAGCGTTATAGTGTGTTCCCAAGCCTGTGTACCCAGACCTTCTGCTGTTGCCCCTGACTACGAACCTCGCTGCCTGCCCTGACCTTCTGCTACGTCTGACCTCGCCTCTGTCTAGTCCTTGTGTACCGCGCCTGTCTCGGCTGTCAGTGAGGTTGAGTCGCTATCGGGTGGAACGACCTGGGGGTTACCTGCCGCTGCAAGTCCATCCCGCTTTGTGGCGGGCTCTGGTGAAAACTAGTAACCTTAGATTCCATTCCCCTGGTACGGTCCACGCCATCACCTCACTGACACAAAGGATCCACCACCAGTGTCATCTCCGCATACCAGTCCGGATCCTGACAGATGTCCCTCAGATTAGGAGCATACTTGTCCCCCAGATTAGGCAGCATAGATGTCACCCAGATTAGGCAGCATAGATGTTCCCCAGATTAGGCAGCATAGATGTCCCCCAGATAAGGAGCATACTTGTCCCCCAAAATAGGCAGCATAGATGTCACCCAGATTAGGGGCATACTTGTCCCCCAGATTAGGCAGCATAGATGTCACCCAGATTAGGCAGCATAGATGTCCCCCAGATTAGGAGCATACTTGCCCCCCAGAGTAGGCAGCATAGATGTCATCCAGATTAGGCAGCATAGATGTCCACCAGATTAGGACCTTAGTTGTCCCCCAGATTAGGAGCATAGTTGTCCCCCAGATTAGGCAGCATAGATGTCACACAGATTAGGCAGTATAGATGTCCCCCAGATTAGGAGCATACTTGTCCCCCAGAGTAGGCAGCATAGATGTCCCCCAGATTAGGAGCATACTTGTCCCCCAGATTAGGCAGCATAGATGTCTCCCAGATTAGGAGCATAGTTGTCCCCCAGATTAGGCAGCATAGATGTCACCCAGATTAGGCAGCATAGATGTCCCCCAGATTAGGCAGCATAGATGTCACCCAGATTAGGCAGCATAGATGTCCCCCAGATTAGGCAGCATACTTGTCCCCCAGATTAGGCAGCATACTTGTCCCCCAGATTAGGCAGTATAGATGTCCCCCAGTTTAGGCAGCATAGATGTCCCCCAGATTAGGAGCATACTTGTCCCCCAGAGTAGGCAGCATAGATGTCACCCAGATTAGGCAGCATAGATGTCCCCCAGATTAGGAGCATACTTGTCCCCCAGAGTAGGCAGCATAGATGTCACCCAGATTAGGCAGCATAGATGTTCCCCAGATTAGGCAGCATAGATGTCCACCAGATTAGGAGCTTAGTTGTGCCCCAAATTAGGAGCATAGTTGTCCCCCAGATTAGGCAGCATAGATGTCACCCAGATTAGGCAGTATAGATGTCCCCCAGATTAGGAGCATACTTGTCCCCCAGAGTAGGCAGCATAGATGTCCCCCAGATTAGGAGCATAGTTGTCCCCCAGATTAGGCAGCATAGATGTCACCCAGATTAGGAGCATAGTTGTCTCCCAGATTAGGCAGCATAGATGTCACCCAGATTAGGCAGCATAGATGTCCCCCAGATTAGGAGCATAGTTGTCCCCCAGATTAGGCAGCATAGATGTCACCCAGATTAGGCAGCATAGATGTCCCCCAGATTAGGCAGCATACTTGTCCCCCAGATTAGGCAGCATAGATGTCCCACAGATTAGGCAGCATAGATGTCCCCCAGATCAGGAGCATAGTTGTCCCCCAGATTAGGCAGCATAGATGTCGCCCAGATTAGGCAGAATAGATGTCCCCCAGATTAGGCAGCATACTTGTCCCCCAGATTAGGCAGCATAGATGTCCCCCAGTTTAGGCAGCATAGATGTCCCCCAGATTAGGAGCATACTTGTCCCCCAGAATAGGCAGCATAGATGTCACCCAGATTAGGCAGCATAGATGTACCCCAGATTAGGAGCATACTTGTCCCCCAGAGTAGGCAGCATAGATGTCACCCAGATTAGGCAGCATAGATGTCCCCCAGATTAGGAGCATACTTATCCCCCAGATTAGGCAGCATAGATGTCCCCCAGATTAGGCAGCATAGTTGTCCCCCAGATTAGGCAGCATAGATGCCCCCCAGATTAGGCAGCATAGATGTCACCCAGATTAGGCAGCATAGATCTCCCCCAGATTAGGAGCATACTTGTCCCCCAGAGTAGACAGCATAGATGTCCCCCAGATTAGGAGCATACTTTTCCCCCAGATTAGGCATTTTAGATGTCCACCAGATTAGGAGCATAGTTGTCCCCCAGATTAGGAGCATAGTTGTCCCCCAGATAAGGAGCATATTTGTCCCCCAGATTAGGCAGCATAGATGTCCCCCAGATTAGGCAGCATAGATGTCACCCAGATTAGGCAGCATAGATGTCCCCCAGATTAGGAGCATACTTGTCCCCCAGAGTAGGCAGCATAGATGTCCCCCAGATTAGGAGCATACTTGTCCCCCAGATTAGGCATTTTAGATGTCCACCAGATTAGAAGCATAGTTGTCCCCCAGATTAGGAGCATAGTTGTCCCCCAGATAAGGAGCATAGTTGTCCCCCAGATTAGGAAGCATAGATGTCACCCAGATTAGGCAGAATAGATGTCCCCCAGATTAGGCAGCATAGATGTCCCCCAGATTATGCAGCATAGATGTCCCCCAGATTAGGCAGCATAGATGTCCCCCAGATTAGGCAGCATAGTTGTCCCCCAATCAGCGCGGGCCGGTCAGAGCCAATCAAAGGGCCGCATGTGGCATGCGGGCCGTACAATGCCCAGGTCTGCCCCAGAGGGTTTCATAACCAACCACAATAGAGAAAATTCTGTTGTAGGAGCATGGTCAATCTACTCAGACCCATCTGTCATTGGTGGCTGGAAATCCTGGCTGATCCATCCCTGATTCATCTTGACAAATGTCAGTCTCTCCACATTTTTAGTGGACAGACGAGTTCGCCTTGGGGTGACTATGGCCCCGGCCGCACTAAACACCCGCTCTGATGGCACACTACTGGCAGGGCAGGACAGCTTTTCCAGGGCAAACTCCGCTAGTTGCGGCCATAAATCGAGTTTGGCTGCCCAGAAGTCAAGCGGATCTTCAACGCTTGTTGGCAGGGTCATGTCGAGGTAAGCCACCACCTGCTGGTTCAGGTCCTGCTCCATGTCCACCTGCTGCTGATGAGTAGCTTCACTATGCGGCTGAAGGAAGCTACTCATCAGCGACTGTAGACTCAGGCTGCTGCTGATTGAGCTGGTACTGCTCCTGCCACCCCTCCCCTCCCCAGCAGCCGTAGCAGGGGAAGGTGAGCGCAGAGGGCCCCCCAAGTCAGACCTGCGAGTGGATGGACTATGTGGCCGATAGGCATCGGCCAACCGACTACGTAGAAGCTCCCTGAAGTAGGTCAGTTTGTCCTCCCTCTCAGTGGGTGTAAAAAAGGCCCCCATTCTGGGCCGGTAGCGAGGGTCTAATAAGGTGGAGATCCAGAAGTCATTGCGCTGACGAATTTTGACAATTTGGGGGTCACTACGCAAGCAACTCAACAAGCATCGTGCCATTTTTGACAGTGACTCGCTGGGACTACCTGCCTCCATCTCCACTGCATACTGCCACGGTGTGTCTGGGTCCTCTGTCTCGCCTCCCTCATAATAACCCTCCAGCTCCTCTGGCTGCTCCTGCTCCTCCTCTCCTGTCCAATGACCAGAAACACCGGCCATCTCATCCACCGTAAACTGTGCTCCGCTCTGCCCCTCATCATCCTCCTCCAGTTCATCCCCCACAGGACTCATGTAGCCTTCTGATGTAGGCGCAACATCTCCATTGCCGTGACCAGCACTGTTTTCAATCATTTTTTGGAGTAAATGTAGGAGTGGAATTACGTCGTTCATGGCGTAATTCGAGTGACTAACAAAAAATGTGGCTTCCTCAAAGGGTCTCAGCAAACGGCAGGTGTCACATATGAGCTGCCACTCGTTCACATTTAAGTTACACAGGGGAGTACTCTTATCTGCTTGTATCATCAAAAAATCCGTGATGGCTTTTCTTTGTTCGTATAGTCTGTCAAACATATGGAGGGTGGAATTCCAAAGTGTGGCAACGTCACAAATGAGACTATGTTGTGGGATACCGTTCTGACGCTGCAGCTCAAGCAAAGTGTGCTTGGCGGTGTACGAGTGGCTGAAGTGCATGCGCAGTTTCCTTGCCATTGTCAGGACATCTGGCAAATGGGGAGAAGACTTGATGAACTTCTTGACAACCAGATTCAACACGTGTGCCATGCAGGGCGAATGGTTCTCACTTCCTTGTCGCAGCGCGGCCACAATCTTCTTCCCATTGTCAGTCACCATGGTTCCCATTTCCAGATTTCGTGGAGTAAGCCATACTCGGATTTCTTCCCTAATGAACTTTAGCAGTTCCTCCCCTGTGTGACTCCGTTCGCCAAGGCAAACCATGTGAAGGACAGCTTGACACCGCTGTGCCCTACACACGTGGTACGATGAAGGGCCACCGAGATTTGGACGTGCAGTAGAGGCCGAGGACACGGGGGAGGAGGAGGAGGAGGTGCACACTGTAAAAGGACCAACTGCCTGGGAGCCAGAGCGTGGAGGAGGAAGCGGTGTGACCTGTCCATGTTGCTGTTGTGGCTGTGCAGGAACAACATTTACCCAGTGGGCCGTAAAAGACATGTATTGCCCCTGCCCGTAGTTACAGCTCCACACGTCGGCGCTGCCGTGCACTTTTGAACACACCGACAGGGTCAAGGACTGGCCAACCTTCTCTTGTACAAATTTATGCAGTGCTGGTACTGCCTTCTTCTCAAAGAAATGACGGCTTGGGACTCTCCACCTCGGCTCAACACAAGCCATCAATTCCCTGAAAGCTGCAGAGTCCACCAGTTGGAAAGGGAGGGACTGCAACACCAGCAACTTGGACAGGAGCACATTCAACTTCTGCGCCGTTGGAAGAGTGGGCGCATACTGTTGTCTCTTGGACATGGCTTCGCCGATCGATTGTTGGTGGAATGGCTAACTACGAGTGGAGGAAGCAGGAGCGCAAGAAGGATGGTTTGACACTTCGGCTGAGGTGGTGGAGCCTTGACTGGATGACGGAGGGAGCGGATGGCCACTGGGTGATGCAGCAGGTTGGACCACTACCTCGGAGCCACGGTTACCCCAGGCCGCTTTATGGTGGCGAATCATGTGTTGACGCAGGGGCGTGGTGCCGAGATTGGGACCCTGGCCACGCTTAACTTTCTGCCGACAGATTTTGCAAGTGACTACGCTAAGGTCCTCCGGATTCTTTATGAAGAACAACCACACCGCAGAGTAGCTGATTTTCCCACCCGCAGTTCGCACTATTTCACTGCTATTGGCGCCGTCTCCAGGAACCCCTGTTCCACTACCTCCCTGAATGGTAGCTTGCCGCGAAGCAGGTGGTCTCCCCCTGGCACGTTTGGCTCCTGAATTTCCACTACTGCCACCAACACGCTGATTGCCAACCGTGCTACCGCCTTGCTGCCTCATAGACAAAGAGCAAATCTCTTCTCCTGTTGATGATGAAGCCCTGGCTTCTGCACCCGGCTCCCAATTGCGATCGGCTTCATCATCATCAAAAGATGTGTGCACGTCACTGATGTCCTCCTCGTGTTTCACAACAGTGTCTGCCTCAGGACCCTGAACAATTGAAACACCGCCTCCCACGTCACTCTCCGCATCAATACTTGCCCGCCTTGTGGAGCAAGCGACACATGTCTCCTCACATTGTTGGCTGCCCATTAGATGCTGACTGTCGTCTATTACATCGTCCTCACTAAATAGTGGAGCTGAACCCAAAGCATGAGATACTTCTTTGGGAGAGGGAACAGCATAGGACAAAGGCAATGGGATTACAGGGACTGCTCCCGGGCCATGCCAACTGAGGGTTGTGTCTGAGGAACCTACCAACTCTTGACTGGGGTTGTCAGATGTCGCTTGTGATGATGGGGATGAGTGTGCAAACCAATTGACGAGGAGAGATGGGTCGACGACATGACCGCTGGGTGTTAATGGGAGCCCAGGCCTATTGCTGCGACTCCTGCTGCCACTCACCCCAAGTCAGCTGCCAATTCTGCCTGACGTATGTAGGCCTCTGCCCCTTCTCTGTGCACGTCCTGGCACTTTCCTGCCTGACATACTTAGTGCGTTTATGAGGGTATAGAACAGCAGCAGGTGATTACTTACAGCTGTCCTTTCAAAGTATATAGGCCCTAGACAGAATAACAGTTACTAAATAGTACACTCCTTTGTTGTATGTATGCCCTTTGCAATGATGAGCGCACTGGTATGCATATTTCTACGCAGGAAAAACGCAGTACAACATCTCCTACCTGGTTATCTTACCCAGGATCATACAGGTGTGGGCACAATCGGTGCATTTGTTGTTCTGTCATGCACGTTACCAGGTCCTTTGTGTCTTTTTCGACTAATGAATCTTTTCAATCAAACAATATTGTAATTGTAATACTACTTATGTAGTTTACCTGATATCGTGCACGGCATGCCGTTTACAATACGTTGGATGTACAACAAATGCACTGAAGATTAGATTGCGCAAACACCTGTCTGACATACCTCACTTCTTATCTAGGAATACGTCATCAGTTTCCAAACAGTGTGCTGAGGTACACAGTGGCAGTTTCTCAACTCTTCATTGCACTGCCATAGAATGTGTCAACCCTTCTAAAAGAGGTGGTGATCACAGGAGAAAGCTTCTGAACCGGGAAATTTTTTGGATTCTCAAGCTCTTTACCAGTGTTCCACTGGGCTTAAATAAACGGCAAGACGTAATTCTTCACTATTAAAATTTGGATATATTTTCCAGTAAGCCCTTGCTATTTATTGTAGTCACCAAACAAGTACATTTAAAATCCATTGTATTTATGTAGGATATTTATATCTTTTTTATAATTATAATTCCTTCCAATGTTATCTGTGTCTTTTTTGGTGATTTACAACATTGTCCCTCTCTTATTCATATTTCATTTTGTTTATTTATTTGTCCCTGTTCTCCTTATTTAGCACACATCCAGACGTTTGGGTTTTTTACCCACCTCTTTTATCTTCCATTACTTTATATGGTTTTTATTGCCTGTTTTGTACTATACACTGTGAGATGCTTCTTTTTGCAGAGAGGTGTGTAAGGAGTTAATGGCATCAGACTTCATCACCTGTGATCATTTGCCATCATTCCACCTATATATACCCATGTTTCCTTTGTATATGGTGTATGACTAAGAGCGCTTGTAGCGCTTGAAACACGTAACCCTTGTGTTCCTGCATTTGTCTGCTAATAAATTGGATTTTATTTGCAACTGAGCTGGACTCCATCCTCCATTTTCTACATTCTCTGTGGCGTTGTCCAGCGCCAGGAGTCCGTGCTCCATCTGTCCGGGCGGGGTGAGCTGGTTGGACTGTCTGTTGTTGTGGTGTTGTGTTATGTTGTTGTGTTTTTGTGTTGTTGCATTGTGCTATGTTGTGTTGTTGTGTTGTCTTGTTGTGTTGTGTTATGTTGTATTGTTGTGATTTGTTATGTTGTGTTGTTGTTATGTTGTTGTGTTGTGTGATGTTGTTATGGTGTGTTATGTTGTATTATTGTTGTGGAGTTGTTGTGGTGTTGTGGTGTTGTGTAGTGGTTGACGTTGTGTTGTTGTGGTTTTGTTGTGTTATGTTGTGTTGTGGTTGTGCTGTTGGTGTTGTGTTGTTGTGTTATTGTTGTTGTTGTGTTGTTGTTGTTGTTGTGATGTTGTAGTGTTGTGTTGTTGATGTGGTGTTGTGTTGTTGTGTTGTGGTGTTGTTGTGTCATGTGTGTTGTTGTTGTTGTTGTGTTGTTGTTGTATTGTGTTGTTGTTGTTGTGATGTTGTTGTGTTATGTGTGTTGTTGTTGTTTTTGTTGTATTGTGTTGTGGTGTTGTTGTGTTGTATTGTTGTGTTATGTGTGTTGTTGTAGTATTGTGTTGTGGTGTGTTGTTATGTTATGTTGTTGTGTTGTTGTTGTGTTGTAGTGTTATGTTGTTGTTCTGTTGTGGTGTTGTTGCGTTTTGTTATGTTGTGGTGTGTGTTTGTGGTGTGTTGTGGTGTTGTGTTGTTGGTGTTGGGTTGTTGTGGTGTTGTGTTGTTGTGCTGCTGTTGTTGTGTTGTGTTTGGTGTCTTGTGGTGTTGTGTTGTGTTTTTGTGATGCTGTGTTATGTTGTGCTGCTGTTGTTGTGTTGTTGTTTTGTGTTGTGGTGTTGTTTTGTTGTGCTGTTATCTTGTTTTGTATTGTGTCGTGGTGTTTTGTTGAGTTGTTGCAATGCGGCCGAGACCTGACTCACTAGTCAGCTGATGACAGGGAGCCTGTCTGCTTCAATGAATGGAGCGATCGCTTGGTCAGAGAGAGATCAATCTGCAACCAATACAACAGCTGTGGGCACACAAATTGAAAACCACAGGTATTTTGAATGGATGCAGCTCATTTATGTTTCAATGGGTGGGGTGGCTGATGTGTGGGAGGGAGGAAAATGGAAATATGGGATTTGTAGCAAAAAAACTAAAACTGAAAAAGGAAATACCAGTTCACAAAAAGCCACAGTGTTCTGGTAATCTCACAACATAGCCATTTAGCCCCAAGACAAGCACAGATCCTTCCTAAGCATGTCATTTACTGTCTGTCAGGTACGTACTAAAATCACCTTATGGTGGAGAACCCCTTTAATCTGTCTACATTTGTTGTTCTGCTCAGATTATTTTATGGGAATTGTTCTAATCTGTTCTGCTTTCTGCAGTCTTGAGGTCACACTGAGGCGGCATGCTCCATCTGATGCCAAAGTAAAGAAGTACAGTGAGGATCAAAAGTTTGGCCACCCCAGGTAAAAATTTGTATTAATGTGCATAAAGAAGCCAAGGAAAGATGGAAAAATCTCCAAAAGACGTCAAATTACAAATAAGACATTCTTATAATATGCCAACAAAAGTCAGATTTTATTTCCATCATTTACACTTTCAAAATAACAGAAAACAAAAAAATTGCATCTGCAAAAGTTTGGGCACCCTGCAGAATTGATAGCATGCACTGCCCCTTTTGCAAAGCTGAGACCTGCCAGTGTCATGGATTGTTCTCAATCATCATCTGGGAAGACCAGGTGATGTCAATCTCAAAGGTTTTAAATGCCCAGACTCATCTGACCTTGCCCCAACAATCAGCACCATGGGTTCTTCTAAGCAGTTGTCTAGAAATCTGAAACTGAAAATAGTTGACGCTCACAAAGCTGAAGAAGGCTAAAAGAAGATAGCAAAATGTTTTCAGATGTCAATATCCTCTGTTTGGAATGTAATTAAGAAATGGCAGTCATCAGGAACAATGGAAGTTGAAGCAAGATCTGGAAGACCAAGAAAATATCAGACAGAACAGCTCGCAGGATTGTCAGAAAAACTCTTCAAAACCCATGTTTGACTGCACAATCCCTCCAGAAAGATCTGGCAGACACTGGAGTTGTGGTACACTACTCCACTATAAAGAGATACTTGTACAAATATGGTCTTCATGTAAGAGTCATCAGAAGAAAACCTCTTCTATGTCCTCACCACAAAAATCAGCGTTTGAACTTTGCAAATGAACATATAGACAAGCCTGATGCATTTTGGAAACAAGTTCTGTGGACCAATGAGGTTAAAATTGAACTTTTTGGCCGGAATTAGCAAAGGAACGTTTGGAGAAGAAGAGGAACAGAATTTAATGAAAATAACCTCTGTCCAACTGTTAAGCGTGGGGGTGGATCAATCATGCTTTGGGGTTGTATTGCAGCCAGTGGCACAGGGAACATCTCACAAGTAGATGGAAAAAAATGGATTCAATAAAATTTCAGCTAATTTTGGATGCTAACTTGATGCCATCTGTGAAAAAGCTGAAGTTTAAGAGAGGATGGCTTCTACAAATGGATAATGATCCTAAACACACCCCGAAATCCACAGGGGATTACATCAAGAGGCGTAAACTGAAGGTTTTGCCATGGCCTTCACAATCGCCTGACCTCAACATAATTGAAAATCTATGGATAGGCCTTAAAAGAGCAGTGCATGGCAGACAGCCCAGAAATCTCAAAGAACTGGAAGACTTTTGTAAGGAAGAATGGGCAAAGATATCTCAAGCAAAAATTGAAAGACTCTTGGCTGGCTACAAAAAGCGTTTACAAGCTGTGATACTTGCCAAAGGGGGCAGTACAAGATATTAACTCTGCAGGGTGCCCAAACTTTTGCAGACACCATTTTTTTTGTTTTCTGTTATTTTGAAAGTGTAAATGATGGAAATAAAATCTAACTTTTGTTGACATATTATAAGAATGTCTAATCTGTAATTTGATGCCTTTTGGAGATTTTTCCATCTTTCCTTGGCTTCTTTATGCACATTAATACAAATTTTTACCTGGGGTGCCCAAACTTTTGATCCCCACTGTATTCTACCTTAGAGGTAATTATTGATTGTCTTAAAGATCTCTATAAACCATTGTAGGGGTCCCTGGGGGCCTTTTTTTACCTTCTCCATTTTAATGAGGAAAGCATCAACATAGTCCCTGGGGTTATTCTCATCCAAAGTTTTCTTGTTCATTTCTACTCTTTTTTCCACAAATAGAAGGAGTTCTTTCAAACAGATGAAGATCTCTTGGTGTCTCCCAGGGATAAACTGCATGACCGTGGGAAACATCCCATATAACTAAAGCCAAAAAAAAAAGGTTTAGAGTAGTTTTAATCATCAAACTATTAGCACTATATATGATGGTAAAGCAGACAAATTGCAGATGCTCCATACAAACAATTCAATCATACTGCACCCTTTCACCTCTTTCTGGATTTTTACCTCTTTAAAACACCTAAAAAGCAACATGAAAATATGCAAATATGTATAAGCCCTGCCCCTTCACAACCTAGATCATGGGACTGACCCCAAAGTCTTATGATCTCACTGTTTTCTAATAAAACTTGTTTAGTTCTAACCTGGCCCCATCCTGAGCTGGCAACGGAGAATGTTGTGTGTATGAAGGAAATAACATTCAGTAGCTCCGCATCCTCGTAATCCTGACGATTTCCAAACACCATGGAGAAGATAATGTTGCAGGCAGCTTTGCTTATGTAAGTTTGAGGCTCCACCAATGATTCTAGAACATAGAGAGTTCAAATGCACGGCTTAGATATACAGTACAGTGATCCCTCGACCTACGATGGCCCCGACATACGATCATTTCAGCATACGATCACCTCTCAGAGGCCATCACATGTTGAAGACAGCATCAACATACGATGCTTTTGTATGTCGGGGCCATCGCATAAATGGCTATCCGGCAGCGCAGACTGCTTCAGCCACCACCGGATAGCCGTTTACGGTGCCCCGTGTGCTCTGGTGAGTGTCACTCACCTATTCTCGACGTTCCGGACCATCCTCTTCGTGCTCCACTGCATGGCCGTCACTCTCCTTCGTCGTCATCACGTCACTGCGCAATCGTCCCATCATCCAATAGGAGCGGCATGCACAGCAACGTGATGACGGCTATGGAGAGCGACAATCCAGGGCAGTGGTGACGGTCCGGAGCGGTAGGGACACCCCGGGGACGTGATGACGGCGATGGAGATCAATGGCAGCAGTGATGGTCTGGCGCAGCAGGGACAGGCGAGTATAACTTTTTATATTATTATTGCACAGATCCCTCAACATACGATGGATTCAAGAAACGATGGTTCATTTGGAACGAGTAGCAATTGTATTTTGAGGGATCACTGTATATGTACAGTACAATTGCACCCAAAAAAGAGCACAAAGATCTGTTCCATCCACAAGCCCCTTGCAAAAGGAGAGGAGTCCTTAATTTATCATTTCCATGTATTGGTCAAAAAGTTATAGCCCTCAAACATAGGAACACAACTTAGACCTCATTCACACAACTGTGTTATGGCTGCAAATATTAGCCCCACAGTGGGTCTCCTGATCTGAGCTAACACCATCAAATGTGTCATTGCGCATTTAGGTCTTCTCAATGAGGGGGCAGGTCTATGGCGTCACGAGCTCCCGTCGCGGGCTCCAGCATTCGGAACAGTTTGTTCCAAACACTGAGCGGCGGAGTACCCCTCTAAGACTTATCTGTCATTTTTCTTAGTGTACACGGCATGTATTTTTCTATGTCTAGGAATGTTTTATATTTCTGTTTTAGTTTTTTTTTTTTATCATCTGGATTTCAGTCATACGGTTTTCATCTCCATATTCCTTTGTATTAATAAACAAGCGATGCTCATGTGTCCAGGGGCATTCCCCAGCATGGCAAGAGCCTATTCCATGTCTTCTCTATCATCATCATCACCCAGTCCACGTGCCACACCGTACTCCTTTTTACTGACAGACGCTAGATAAACAGAAAATGGGGTTGATTACCGTCATCACATCCCCGGGGTGTCCCCACCGCTCCGGACCGTCACTGCTGCCCTGGATCGTCGCTCTCCATCGCTGTCATCACGTCGCTGCGCATGCCGCTCCTATTGGATGACGGGACGGCGTGCGTGGCGACATGATGACGACTAAGGAGAGCGATGGCTATGCAGAGGAGCCTGAAGAGGACGGTCCGCAGCAGCGGGGACAGGTGAGTCTTGCTGTGCAGTGGAGCGCCCCTTGGGCACTTGAGTCACATTTGCACATGCTTATATGTTGCACTGAAAAGAACTACGGAGTTAAAATGTATGTCTAGAATCTTATCTTTTCAGATGTCTATTTACACCCCTGTTTTCATACTGACAGGTCGGCTTTTAGAAATCATTGTATGTTTAACATAGCAGACATTTTGTAATTGTCTGTAATAACCTTTTGTTTTCCTGAATTCCGCCACTAGACACACAGCCTCTTCTTGAATCCGGTCCTCTATACTCCTTTTTCCCAGGCCGAAATCTCGCATTGTGGAAAGAGAAAATCTACGAAGCTGCCTCCACCGGTCCATGTTACTTGTGAAGGCAATCCCTAAATTGTAAAGATAATAATACCTTTTGTTTGATTCTTTTTACATATTTATATTTATGCAAATAAACAATATAGTAAAATTTTTCTAATGCGTAACTGGTGTCAGAGTTTTTATTATGTAGAGCAGTCAAATAGCAAAAGGGATGTATAAAGCTGGAAAACTCTAGAAAATCAGCAAAGCGGTAAAAGAGCTTAATGTAAACTTAGTTCACCAAGAGCCACATATATAAACTGGCCCTTCAAACTGCATAAACATGGGCAGATCCCACTGGATTAGCCCAGCAATGATTGGAATGCGCAGATCCTTTCGACACAGAATATCTCTAAAGCATCTAAATAAAACTTTTTAAAGTTACTCTATTGCCCAATTGAATTTTTACTGATTACGGTCAAATGCTGAACATGTTCTTTTCGTAATCTGTTTCTCTTTTCTGATTGTACTTTATTTAATGTTTTTTCTTTTGTACATTATTATAGGGGCAATTATTTTGTCTGAGCTGTGTTAAGCAACAATAAGAGATATTGACATGGCTGGCAAAGGTTTCTAGGCATGTTCCGTGACCCTTGCAAAGGTCATTCCACGGGGAGGCTGAGCTGTGAACATCAGCTATTGGCTTATCTTGATACCAGTATCACCTTTCACTGTACTCCTGTTTATAATATTTAGGAGTAAACTGCTGGAAAGTGATCTGTACAGAACAGGAAGTCTCAGCTTAGTTTTAGGCTTAGGCCTCATTCACATTCCGTTATTCAGAGGTCCATCGGCAATCCGGGCAGAAGGAAGGGAGTTTAGCGGAGAAAAAAAAGAGTGCAAGCACTCTTTTCTTCTCCACTAAGTTCCTGTAAAATTACCGGATCACCAAAAGACCCCATGCAAGTGAATTGGGTCCGTCGGGACCCGATAGTAGCCGTTTGCATCCGACCCGTTTTAGGGTCTGATTGGCAAAAAAAAAAAACATATATATAGAACTTATCAGACCCTTAAAGGGGTACACCGGTGAAAACCTTTTTTCTTTTAAATTAACTGGTGGCAGAAAGTTAAACATATTTGTAAATTACTTCTATTAAAAAATCTTAATCCTTCCTGTACTTATTAGCTGCTGAATACTACAGAGGAAATTTTTTTCTTTTTGGAATGCTCTCTGATGACATCACGAGCACAGTTCTCTCTGCTGACGTTATTATAATAATAATGCTTTATTTATTGTTGTCCTTAGTGGGATTTGAACCCAAGTCCCCAGCACTGCAAGGCAGCAGTGCTAACCACTGAGCCACCATGTTGCCCTTAGCATACATATGCTATGCATGGTTACTAAAATGGACAGAGATGTCAGCAGAGAGCACTTTGCTCGTGATGTCATCAGTGTTCCAAAAAGAAAGGAATTACCTCGGTAGCATTCAGCAGCTAATAAGTACTGGAAGGATTAAGATTTTTTAATAGAAGTAATTTACAAGTATGTTTAACTTTCTGCCACCAGTTGATTTAAAAGAAGAAAGGTTTTCACCGGAGTACCCCTTTAATGGGTCAGATGCGAAAAGCAATGTGAACCTAGCCTTCGTGGTCAAATTAAAAACAGCAAGGATTCAGGATTATTTTAAAATATACAGTAGATAGTAAAATGGAAATGAGAATAAACACTCCCATAAATGTAAAAAAAAAGTATGTTTTACATAAAACGTAAATTCAAATAATAGGTCATTTTATGATGACAAGTTTCCTTTAGAGATTCACCACTTGTCTGTTACTGCATTGTGCCGTAAATTGACATTGAGAGTTGTAGTTTTGCAACATCTGGAGGTCCTCAGGTTGGAGACCACTGCTTTAGTGCTTACCTTTCCTGAACCTGTGTGGTCATGTCCAATGTTGGCTCAACGGAGGGTGAAGGTTCCTCAGAGACAACTCTGTCGCAGGATAGTATTGAGCAGCCCCGGAGGCGTCGCCGCTTTCACAAAAACATTTTAGGTATTTTGACGCCTTTACATTTTCTGACATTGCTAAGTGTGTTTTCCATGTGCAAAATTTCTTGGCGGGGATTTGCGCCCAAAAAACGGGATTTGCGGCAAAATTGCGCCAAAGATCGATTGGCGCAAATGAGGAATTACTGACTAAAGTTGATATCACACACAGGACCGTGTGATTTTGAGAAAGTTGTAAAAATGACAGTGGAGAAGATGCGCCAAACTTTGGCGCAAAAAGACACTGCGCCAAAGTATTGCGCCAAAGTTACATGAAAAAACAAACACATAAATCCTTTGATAAATACCCCCCAAATTACTCACCATAGTTTTTGTAGCAAAAATCAAACATAGGAATATCACCTCGGGCTAAGAAATCATCCCCTCTGTCCACATACACTTCTCTTACAGATTTGTATCCTGTGACCACGATGACTGGTGTGGAACCCATGTAGATGGTGAACACTTCTCCGTATTTCTCACGAAGCTGAATGGAAATTCAAGACATATTTTGTCAGCTCCTACCTTTGTCAATACAAATAAAAACACAAATCTAAGGTTTTCAACAGGAATAAAACACTCTAAACTGTGAAGCAAGTAAACTGATGATAAATAGCGCAAGTACTCTGTGATGTGTTAGCCATAGTAACTTTATACCCTTTATTCCCTCAGGGTCAAGGGTTTATCCCAAAATTCTCGTCTTCTTAAAGGGATACTCCGCCCCTAGACATATTATCCCCTATCCAAAGGATAGGGGATAAGATGTCAGATCGCCACAGTCCCGCTGCTGGGGACCCCCGGGATCCCCGCTGCTGCACCGCGCTCTCATTACAGCACAGAGCGAGTTCGCTCTGCACATAATGATGGGCGGTACAGGGGCCGGAGCATCGTTACGTCACGGCTCCGCCCCTCGTGATGTTACGGCCCGCCCCTTTCAATACAAGTCTATGGGAGGGGGCGTGGCGGTCGTCACGCCCCCTCCCATAGACTTGCATTAAGAGGACGGGCCGTGATGTCACGAGGGGCGGCGCCATGACGTCACGCTGCTCCGTCCCCCGTATCGCCCGTCATTACGCACAGAGCGAACTCGCTCTGTGCTGTAATGATAGCGCGGTGCAGCAGCGGGGATCCCGGGGGTCCCCAGCAGCGGGACTGCGGCGATCTGACATCTTATCCCCTATCCTTTGGATAGGGGATAAGATGTCTAGGGGCGGAATACCCCTTTAAAACAACCCTGCTCTGACAAATTTCAAAACACGAGAACAATTTTGCTTAAACAACCTATTTTCTTGTTTGGTTTGTGATACAAAGCAACAAAGATCCTGACTAACTAAGGTACTTACAAGAAATGTCTCTGGCTTGTCAATGTATAAAACTTTTTTTGACATGGCAGAAGCGCTGTTTTGTGTTAAAGGACACAGAACACACTATAGTGGTACTTTGGTGGAAAAATTCTTTTTTTTTTTTTTTTATCAACTGGTGCCAGAATGTTAAACTTTTAACTGTTAAAAAATATTAATCCTTCCAGTACTTATCAGCTGCTGTATGCGCCGCAGGAAGTTATTTTCTTTTTGAGTTTCTTTTCAGTCTCACCACATTGCTCTCTGCTGACACCTCTGTCCATGTCAGTAACTGTCCAGAGTAGGAGCAAATCCCCATAGAAAACCTCTCCTGCTCTGGACAGTTCCTGATATGGACAGAGGTGCCAGCAGAGAGCACTGTGGTCAGACTGAAAAGAAATTCAAAAAAAAAATTTCCTCTGCAGCATACAGAAGCTGATAAGTACTGGAAGGATTAAGATTTTTAAACAGAAGTCATTTATACAGTCGTATAACTTTCTGGCACCAGTACCCCTTTAAGTTATCAGTGGTGATAACCCAGTCACCATGAACCCAATATACAGTGCCAGCCTCAGTATGTTCTCTTACCTGGGGCAGATATGACACTATTGTTGGTTAGGTTTTGCTGGAACATTAGTTTGTGCAGATTTAGTTACTACAAATGACACGTTGATGAAATGTAGAGACTTACTCTCAGCAGGGATTTCACTATGTCTCCTTTCCTCAGCTGTAGAAAGTTCCCCAGTAATGGCAGAGGGGTAGGTCCAGGTGGTAGGTTTTCTTTTCTCCAGAAATGCTTAAAGCTCATCCATAAGATGAGACAAGACGCCATCGCTGTAAGTAGGAGAGAGACATCTTCTGAGAAATACATCCTGACTGCTGATACTGTAGTTATCTAGTTCTTTTTTTCTGCCAAGAGAAAGTTCTTTTCCCTGTTATAGACACTGGGCGGGGTGGGTGTTGGCACATCTGAATTGTGTTCTGTTTATTATGAGTTCAGAACATTTAGTATGAACATTTGTTGGGCAATGACACGCTAGTACAAAGCTGCCTTAAAGGGGTACTCCTGTGGAAAACTTTTTTTTTTTTTTAAACAGATTTGTAAATTACTTCTATTAAAAAATCTTAATCCTTTCAGTACTTTTTAGGGGCTATATACTACAAAGGAAATGCATTTCTTTTTGGATTTCTCTTATGCTCTCTGCTGACCTCTGCTGTCCATTTTAGGAACTGTCCAGAGCAGCATATGTTTGCTATGGGGTTTTTCACCTTCTCTGGACAGTTCCTAAAATGGACAGCAGAGATCAGCAGAGAGCACTGTGCTCGTGACATAAGATAAATCCAAAAAGAAAAATATTTCCTCTGTAGTATACAGCCCCTAAAAAGTACTGGAAGGATTAAGATTTTTTAATAGAAGTAATTTACAAATCTCTTTAACTTTCTGGCACCAGTTGATCTAAACAAAAAAAGTTTTCCACGGGAGTACTCCTTTAAGGCTAGGCTTCCACTTAAATCTTTTTTGGTGTTTTTTTTTTTTACCTGAAAAAGAAAGAAAGAAAAAAACTGTAAATGCTTAGCACACCACTGTCTACTATGTCACTACACTGACGGGAGTCCCTGTTCCTAGTGGGGCTGAGCTGTGCCAATGGCCAGACAGCTGCAGGTACAGTTCAGGCTGGGCAGGAGATGGAATACAGTGTATATCCCCTACACAGCAAGAACATACAGTAAAGCAGCTTTACTGTGACCCCTTGCTGGGCTGAGCGCTATGTAGCAGTCCAGCAATGAAATACAATAAACCTGCCCCAAGGAGTTAACTAGCACTGCTGCAGTGCTGGCTAACTCCTTGGGGTGGATTTACAGCCAATGCAGTATATAGTTATGGCTGTCTGGGCATGCTGAGTGTTGTAGTTTAGCAACAGCGGGAGGCTCCCTGTTTGGGAAACACTGCTTCATGCACTGCATAATGCGGGAAGCCAGCCCAGACATATCTGGTGTGACATCCAGGTCCTTTGGGAGGAATTGTTGATTACAAGGTAAAGTTTTGTAATATAGTGATTAGAATAATCACCAGCTTCATTCAGACTAGGCCTTCTCCCACTTAAATCCTTTTATCTGCAGTAAAATAAAAATGGACAGTGTCTCTTAACTCCAGTGGTCACAACATTATAATCCAACTCAGCATCTGCAATAAAGCAGGGCAGAAAGAAAAGAAGCCAAAGGCAGTCATGCCACAACCCTAATATGGATGTCCCACAATTGTGAGTTATCCTTTTTAAAGTACAGACCCCCAATCACTGATCTCTGTGCTGAAGACCTGGCCAAAAACTTCAAAACTAAAATCGATGACATTCGTGATGAAATCCTCTCCCAGTCCCCTAAAAGTTCTGATCAATTCCCAGCCATGTTTCCTCTTCATCACTCTCAGTTTTTGAGCCTGTAACGTAGGATGAGGTTTCCAGGCTCCTCTCCTCCGCCCGCCCCACTACCTGCTCTAGTGACCCCATGCCTTCACACCTCATCCAGTCTCTCTCTCCTGCTATCAGCTGTCACCTAACTAAAATCTTTAACCTCTCCCTCTCTTCTGGGGTCTTTCCCTCCTCCTTCAAACACTCTATCATAACCCCACTATTGAAAAAACCATCTCTGGACCCATCCTGTGCAGCCAACTATCGACCCGTCTCAAATCCCCCCTTTATCTTCAAACTCCTGGAACGCTTGGTCTACTTCCGCCTTATCCGCTATCTCTCCGAGAACTCTCTCCTTGACCCCTTACAGTCTGGTTTCCGCTCCCTTCACTCCACAGAAACGGCCCTAACCAAAGTCACTGACGATCTTCTGACGGCCAAATCAAATGGCAATTTCTCTTTACTGATTCTCTTGGACCTCTCTGCGGCTTTTGACACTGTGGATCACCAACTCCTCCTCAGTAGTCTCCGCAACATCGGTCTCAAGGACTCTGCTCTTGCCTGGTTTTCCTCCTATCTCTCTGGCCGCTCCTTTAGCGTCTCGTTTTCTGGCTCTACTTCTTCTCCTCTTCCCCTTGCTGTCGGGGTTCCCCAGGGATCGGTCCTGGGTCCTCTACTCTTTTCACTCTACACATCCCCCATTGGAAAAACAATCAGTAGATTTGGTTTCCAGTACCACCTCTATGCTGATGACACCCAACTCTATACCTCCTCCGCCAACATCACCCCTGCACTCCTACAGAATACCAGTGACTGTCTCTCTGCCGTCTCAGACATCATGTCCTCTTTATATCTGAAACTAAACCTTTCTAAAACAGAACTTCTTGTTTTTTCTCCATCAACTGATACTGTACCTAACCCTGACATTTCCATCTCGGTATGTGGTACTACCATAACTCCCGGGCAGCAGGCTCACTGTCTTGGAGTTGTACTTGACTCTGATCTGTCTTTCACTCCCCATATTCAGTCTCTTTCACGTTCTTGTCACCTGCATCTCAAAAACATTTCCAGAATCCACCCGTTTTTCACTACTGAAACTGCTAAAACTCTCATTATTGCTTTGATTCACTCCCGCCTCGACTACTGTAACTCTTTACTAATAGGCCTTCCTTTCTCCAAACTCTCTCCTCTCCAGTCCATCCTTAATGCCGCAGCCAGACTCTTCCTCTCCAGCCGCTACACCGACGCCTCCTCCCTGTGCCAGTCACTACACTGGTTACCAATTCAGTCTAGAATACAGTACAAAATCCTCAGTCTCACACACAAAGCTCTCCACAATGCTGCACCTCCCTACATCTCCTAGCTCATCTCCGTCTACCATCCTACACGTTCTCTCCGATCTGCTAATGATCTCACACTAACATCTTCTATAATCTGAACTTCTCACTCCCATCTCTAAGACTTCACTCGTGCTGCACCGGTTCTCTGGAATGCTATCCCTCAATCCCTCAGACTCAACAACATCATCCATAGTTTCAAACATGGCCTAAAAACACATCTCTTCAGACAGGCCTACAACAGTCTCTAATTGGCCTCAACATATCCCCACACCTCTTGTTTGAATAGTTATTGTGTAATATTATGTCTGATACTTGACTTTGTTTGTACCCCATAATTGTAAGCGCTGCTGAATCTGTAGGCGCTATATAAATAAATAAAATTAAATAAAAATAAATCCTTTATCCTCAGGTTGGCAGATAACTATTTATACTGATTATCAACAACATTATCAATAATCCCGCTATACCACAACCACAAATTAGCACCACGTAATGACTAACTTTTACAACCACACTATTACTGATTAAAATATTGAGAATATGGAGATCATTCTGACCTATGTTGAGATGTAGGAACAGCTGCAAAAGGAATGTTTGGGATGCGTTCAAAGCAGAAGTCAGTCATGCAAAATTGTGAAATGCGGTATGGTAAAACAAGATTGGAATAAGATAGGATGAGATGGAATGAATTATAATAGAAAATGAATGGAAATAAAAGCCAAAGTCTATCCAAAGAATAGTGGCTAACATGTGTGATCGTGGGGGGTCTGGATGCTGGGACCCCCACGATCCCCTGGCCAGCGCTGCGGTGTTCATGAACACGGAAGCCTGGGGCTTCCATGTTCATGACTTCACATGACGCCCCCTACATTCATGTCTATGGGAGGGGGTGTGACGGCTAGTAAACAGTTCCCATAGATATGAATGGAGGGGGCATGGCGTGATGTCACAAACACAAAGACCCCAGGCTTCCGTGTTCATGAACACCGCAGTGCCGGCCTGGGGATCACGGGAGGTCCCAGCGGCCTGACCCCCGTGATCACACATGATATCCCCTATCCTTTGGATACCCGATAACATGTCTAGGGGGGTGTACTCCTTAAATGCTTATAGATCAAGTAAGTTTTTGGCAACTTTGATTACAGAACAAAGAGGGCAATTTCAGCATTCAGAAATGTAAAAGGAAATTTAGTCATAGTAAATGAATCAATGAAAGAATGTTTTTTGAAAATTTATAAGCAATTATATAGCTCCCAAATGGATGAGGAATAGGGATGAGCGAATCGAATCTGATAAATCCGAATTCGTCACGAATTTCAGGAAAAATTTGCTTCGCAACGAATGAGAATATGGCTGCGATTCGATTCCTTAAACTCTATTTCCTGCGGTCCAGGCTTCAGGGCATCTAAGGTGGTGGCTCCACATGTCAGGACATGGGACCAGGAATGCTTGGAAGGTGGGAACAAGGTTAGGCGGGATGACCCTGAATCACATGCAGCATGCAGCCTATCAGCAGCCAGCCACCCCTGTGATGTCAAAGCCCTATATAATTGGCAGCCATCTTGCGGCCACTCGCATCAATGTTCTATTGCAGAGAGAGAGGGACAGAGAGCAGTGTGATGCACAGAAAAGCATTTTTAAGGCAGCGATTCATCTCAAGCCCAAATCCAGCCTAGATGCACTGAAAGGGAAGGGAGAGAGTTTAAGAGAGAGTGCAATTTTGGGTGTAGTACACAACGACTGTGTGCTGCAGCACTGGTGTGTATAACAACTGAAAAGCTAATAGTAACCAGCCAGTTTTAGTAGAGCACTAAAAGCCATACTCACCTGCTATTAGTGCCTAATACTGGTTGAGTAGCGGAGCGTATTGTCCTCTATTAAGTGTAACCTGTGTGTACATAGGTAGTGTACCATTTTGTTGCTGTTAAAGTCTTAAAGGAAAACTGTCACTTGTTTTCTCCCACACTATCCACAGGTACTGATGGATAGTGCGGGAGACGCTGATTAAAATGAGCCCTACCTTGTCCAGATCTGCGCCGCCGTTCTCCCGCTATTCTAGTTTTATTATCTGTTGAATTCTTCCTGTAACTGGCACAGGCGGGGCTTCGGCGCCTAACTGGCACTGACGTCAGCGCCACTTATGAATGTTCATCCCCTCTCCCCCTAGTTACGAACGGCAAAGAGAGGGAGAACTGGAGGGAGGGGGGATAAATATTCATACGCAGCACTGACGTCAGTGCCAGTTAAGCGCCGAAGCCCCGCCCGTGCCAGTTACTGGAAGATTTCAACAGATAATAAAACTACAATTGCGGGAGAACGGCGGTGCAGATCCGGACAAGGTAGGGCTCATTTTAATCAGCGTCTCCCGCACTATCCACCAGTACCTGTGGATAGTGTGGGAGAAAACAAGTGACAGTTTTCCTTTAAGGGCCTAGTTACTGTGATAGGCCAGCAAAAAGTACACACCTGCTGCTGTTCTAGACAAATACTTCTTTAAAAATAATGGAGCGCATTGTACTCCCCTCATAAGTGCATACCTCGTACGTACATCCAGTGGTGTACCATTTTGTTCCTGTTATAGTCTGAAGGGCCTAGTTACTGTGAAAGGTCAGCCAAAAGTACACACCTGCTGGTGTTGTGGACAAATACTGTATTAGGTGTACTGGAGCATATTGTACTCCCCTCACAAGTGCACACCTTGTAGGTACATCTACGTGGTGTACCATTTTGCTCCTGTTAAAGTCTTAAGGGCCTAGTTACTGACTAGGGGCGAGTGGCAGCAGGAATCGCAGCAACAGGCCTGAGCACCCATTATCAGCTAGCGGTCGTGTCTCGACCAGCAACCTATCTGCCCTCATCGATTGGTTAAAACGGTCATCCACTTCATCACAAGTGACATCTGACGTCAACAGTCGATGGGTTCCTCAGACACAACCCTCAGTTGGTATGGCCCAGGAGCAGTCCCTGTCCTCCCATTGCCTCTGTCTTATGCTGTTCCCTCCCCCACAAAAGTATCTTATGATGTGGGTTCAGCTCCACTATTTAGTGAGGATGATATGCTTATTTTTTTATTTTTTGTAATTTTCTTTTTAAATATTTGTCCATATATGTTTTTGATACATATTCTTGATATGGTTCTCCTGTAATTGTTATATCACATTCCTTATTCCAAATGTTCCCTCTCCCCTCCTTATACAGATGTAACAAAATACCACTCCTATAAAATACCTATTCCCTGTCATGTCTGATGAAGCTGCTTTCCCGCAGTGAAACGCGTTGCATCTTGGGAAATAAACGACCTCGATTTTATCTGATCTCCATTGCTTATGTATCCTGCGCCATGTGGAGATTGAATTCTCCTTAAGCCGGACCAATTGAAGAAGTGGAGGAGACATCCTCCTTCCTCAGCTAGGCGGGCAAGTAGTGATGAGGAGAGTGGCATGGGAGCTACTGTTGCGAGCGTTCAGGCTCCTGAAGCAGACACTGTTGAGGAACCTGAGGAGGACATCAGTGACGTGCAGACAACTCGATGATGATGAAACCGATCACACGTGTGAGCCGGGTGTAGAAGGGGATTCATTATCATCAGGAGAAGAGGGTTGTAGGTTGCCCTTGAGGCAGCAGTGGAGCCCGCAAAGTGGTAGCAAGGTTGGCAGTCAGGGTCATGGCAGAAGTGGAAAGTCTGGAGCCAAACATTCCCAGGGTAGACCACCTGCTTTGCGGCAGCCTACCTTCCCGGGAGGTAGTGGAACAGGGGTTCCTGGAATTGGCGACAGCAGCAGTCAATCAGTGTGGACTGTTGGTAAGAAAAGCAGCTACTCGGCAGTGTAGGGGTTTTTCATCAAGCATCCGGAGGTGGTTAACATGGCCACATGCAAGATGTGTCGGCAGAAGGTGAAGTGTTGCCAGGGTCCTAATGTTGGCACCCCTGCCCTGCGTCAACATGTACAGCATCACCATAAAGCGGCCTGGGAGAACTGTGCCTTCGATGTGGTAGTCCAGCCTGCTGCATCACCCAGTGGCATGCCGCTCCTTGTTTCAGCCAGCCAAGGCTCCACCACCTCAGCCGAAGAGAGCAGTGTGTCATACCCTCCTTCTGTCAATCCAGATGTTCCTGCTCCTCCAACTTCGAGACAGTCATTCCGCCAGCAATCCAGCTGCAAAGCCATGTCGAAGAGACAACAGTATGGCCCACTCATCCAACGCGCAGAAGCTGAATGTGCTCCTGTCCAAGTTGCTGGTGTTGCATTCCTTCCCTTTTCAAGTGGTGGACTCTGCACCTTTCAGAGAACTGATGGCTTGTGCTGAGCCAAGGTGGAGAGTCCCAAGCAGTCATTTCTTTGTGAAAAAGGCAGTACCAGCCCTGCACAATTTTGTGGAACAGAAGGTGGGCCAGTCCGGTCAGGGACAATGCATGTCGTTTACAGCCCACTGGGTGAATGCGGTTCCTGCACAGCCACAACAGCAACTTGGCCAGGTCACGCGCTTCCGCCTCCACGCTCTCAGGCCGTTGGTCCTGTGACAGTGTGTGACTTTGCCTCTTCATTCTCCACCATCTCCTCAGCTTCCACTGCACGGACAAGTCTTAGTGCCAACCAGCATACCATGTGTGCAGGGCACAAAGGTGTCACACTGTTCTTTACATGGTTTACCTTGGTGAATGGAGTCACACAGGGGAAAAACTGCTAAAAGTCATTCATCAAGAAATTGAATCATGGCTTACTCCACGAAAACTGGAAATGGGAAACATGGTGACCGACAACGGAAAGAACATCTTGTTTACGCTGCGTTAAGGAAGCCTGAGCCATGTGCCCTGTATGACACACGTGTTCAATCTGGTTGACAAGCGGTTCCTGAAGTGTTCCCCCCCATCTGAAGGGCATCCTAACAAGAGGAAGGAAACTTTGCATACACTTCAGCCACTCGTACACTGCAAAGCACACCCTCCTTGAGCTACAGCGTCAGAACAGTATCCCCTAACATAGTCTGAATTTCCACATGTTTGATAGACTATACAAACAGAGAAAAGCCAGCATCGATTTCTTGATGATCCAAGCGGATAGGGGGACTCCCGTGTAACTTCAATGTCAACCAGTGGCAGCTCATACGTGACACTTGCCGTTTGCTCAGGCCCTTTGAGGAAGCGACATTATTAGTCAGTCGCCAGGATTACGGGATGAACAATGTCATTCCACTGCTTAATTTCCTACAACACGAGATGAAAACGATAGTTGGTCAGGGCACTAGACACGTGGCAACTACATCTCTTGGCTACATGAGCCCTGTGGGGGCTGAACTGGAGTTGGAGGAGGAGGGGGAGGGTCACAGTGGAGCACAGTATAGATTGTGCAAAATGGGTGTTTTTTCTAGTCAACTGACAGGAGAGGAGGAGCAAAAGGAGCTAGTGGGTTATGAGGAAGGTGAGACAGAGGATCCAGACACACCGTGACAGTATGCAGTGGAGATGAAGGCAGGGAGTCCCTCCGAGTCCCTTGCACAAATGGCATGAAGCATGCTTAATTGCTTGCATGGTGATCGCCGAATCATCATCATTCGGAAGTGGGATGACTTCTGGATCTCCACCTTATTGGACCCTCACTACCGGCACAAAATGGGGGCCTTTTTTACACCCACTGAGAGGGAGGACAAACTGACCTACTACAGAGACATCCTACATTGTCAGTTGGCCGATCTGCGCCATCGTCCATCCTCTTGCAGGTCTGACTTGGGGGGCCCTCTGCGCTCAACTTCCACTGCCATGGCTGTTGGGGAGGGGTGAGGTGACGGGAGCAGTACCAGCTCCATCAGCAGCAGCCTGAGCCTACAGTCACTGATGAGTAGCTTTCTTCACCCGCATAGTGAAGCAACTCATCAGCAGCAGGTAGACCTAGAGCAGGACCTGAATCAGCAGGTGGTGGCATACCGTGACATGACCATGCCAACACACCTTGAAGATCCACTGGTCTTCTGGGCAGCCAAACTTGATTTGTGGCCACAACTAGCAGAGTTTGCCCTGGAAAGGCTGCCCTGCCCAGATAGTATTGTTCCATCAGAGTGGGTGTTTAGTACGGCAGGGGCCATAGTAACCCCAAGGAGAACTCGTCTGTCCACGAAAAATGTGGAGAGACTGACCTTTGTGAAGATGAATCAGGCATGAATCAGTCAGGATTACCACCCACCAATGCCTAATGCAACAGAGTAGATTGACCATGGTGCCTCACCAACACTTCCCAAATATGGATAGTGCTAAACATATTTAAAGGGGTACTCCGCCCCTTGACATCTCATCCCCTATCCAAAGGATAGGGGATAAGATGTCAGATCACCGGGGTCCCACCGCTGGGGACCCAAGCAATATAGCAAGCAGCACCCACCTGTAACTGCTTCAGGAAGCGCTGGAGGTTCTCTGGCTAATTCCTCCTGACCACAGGGACGGAAGATTGTGAAGTCATGACGCCGCCCCCGTGTGATGTCACACCCCACCACCTCAATGCAAGTCTATGGGAGGGGGTGTGACGGCTCCTGAGTTACAGACAATCCTCACCATCAGACCAAAAGTAAGTATTAAGGACATGCATTAGCTAAAACTTAACTTTTCTTAGGATAAAATATATGGACCCCAATTTTTATTTATATCTCAGAAAAGGAAAGGTGTGCAAAAAACACCATGTGCCACCTACAGAACCAAGTATTGATGTGATGCAAAGACCTCTAAAAGGTAATAGGGAACAACGTATGGTCCATTGTACCAGGTGGGGGTAAAAACTTCCCCTGTAAGGCCCTACTCTAGCATTATTAATTCCCTTCTTGGCAAGTGTTACTCCCCCTAAAAAGGGCAGCCCCACACAGGAACCTCTCCCTATTTCCCCCTATAAACACTGCCATTTCACAAGGTTTTTAGGTGGAAATAGCGAGAGTTTCCTGTGTGGGGCCGCTCTTTTTAGAGCAAGTAACACTTGCCAAGAAGGCAATTAATAGGGTGAGAGTAGGGCTCATTCAGGGAAATTTTTTACCCCCAGCTGCTACAATGGACAATACGTTGTTCTCTTCCACCTTTTCGAGGAAAGTGTTACTTGCCCTTAAAAGGGCGACCCACACAGGAACCTCTCCCTATTTCCACCTACAGTGTGGGGCCGTCCTTTTTAGGGCGAGTAACACTTGACAAGAAGGGAATTAATAATGCGAGTGTAGGGCTTTACAGGGAAAGTTTTTACCCCCACCGATTACAATGAACCATACAGTCCCTTCCACCTTTTAGAGGTCTGTGCATCACATCAATACTTGGTGGTGTAAGTTTTATGTAATGCATACTTTCAATACTTACTTGTGCACACTAACACTTTTACAAAAGAGACCATTTTCTTCTGTGTACCTGCCTCAGCTACTATTCTGATCCTGCCACCCGCCTGATTCCACACATCTGATGCAAAGTTCTCCTTTTTCCAACCACCTTTGTCACCAGGTACTGGTATTGCCACCCAGTACCCCACTATGTCACCGGGTCACTTTCAGGACTCCTGATGCTGCTGATGCCGCCATCTCCAGGCTGTCTCATTCTGCCACCATATCTTCTCCTAATGATGCTGCCAGCTCTAGGCTGTCTCATACTGCCACCATTTGTTCTCCTCATGCTGATGCCACCTCCAGGCTGTCTCATACTGCCATCATTTGTTCTCCTCATGCTGATGACACCTCCAGGCTGTCTCATTCTGCCACCATTTGTTCTCCTCATACTGCCACCATATGTTCTCCTCATTCTGTGGCCACCTGCAGGCTGTCTAATTCTGCCACTATATGTTCTCCTCATGCTTCCACCGTGGAAGCTGTGTCGACACAATATGGTCTCCTCTTGCTGCCGCCAACTCCAGGCTGTGTTATTCAGCCACTATATGGTCTCCTCATGCTGCCACCAACTCCAGGCTGTATCATTCAGCCACTATATGGTCTCCTCTTGCTGCTGCCAACTCCAGGCTGTGCCATTCAGCCACTATATGGTCTCCTCATGCTGCCACCAACTCCAGGCGGTGTCATTCAGGCATTATATGGTCTCCTCTTGCTGCTGCCACATTAAATAAAACTTTTTCGGTTCATCTATTTGAATTCGTTACTTTAAATAAAATAAAAAATATCTTTAATCTTTTCAATTGTGAGGCCCTATGGTCTAGCCAGGCTGTTGCAACCTCCAGGCTGGGTCATTCAGACACTATAGGGTCTCCTCATGCTGCCGCCAACTCCAGGTTGTGTCACTCAGTCACTATATGGTCTACTCATGATTCCGCCACCTTCAGGCTGTGTCATTTAGCCACTATATGGTCTCCTCATGCTTCAGCCAACCCAGGCTGTGTCACTGTACCACTATGTGGTCTCCTTTTGCTGCTGGCACATTAAATAAAAAATGTTAGGTTAATCTATTTGACGCTGTGTCATTCAGTCACTATATGGTCTCCTCATGCTACCAACACCTCCACGCTCTGTCATTCAGCCACTATATGGTCTCTTCATACTGATGCCACCTCCTGGCTCTGTCACTGTGCCCTGCAACCCTGCTCTGCGACAGTGATTCTAATAACGACGCCACTAATCTGCATGTCATACTGAATAACAGTATTATTTCACTACAGTATTATTTTACTACAATATTCCATACCCTATGTGTGTTACAGCAAGGCAAAGTGTTCTACACCCCTATTGAGTAGGCCAGAAATAGCCATTTTTAATAGAGATTCACCGCAAATAAATTTGGACTGAACCTAATTTTTTTCCTAAAATGCCAAATCGAATTTTTCAAAAATGTGCTCATATATAATGAACGTAAGATAGTAGATGAATATATTAAAGCCTGTGAACTTCCTAAACTCCCTATGGAGATGGTCCAACTCCTTGAAGAAGAGAAATCGGGGGGGGGGGGGGGGGGTTGGGAAAATTGTTAAAGAGGCTCCAAGATCAAGAGCACCAGGGCAATGGACCCCCTTATGAAATATATAGAAATTTGGTATTTTATTGGTTCCAAGTCTAGCTGCTCTGTATAAGTCGATTTTTTATTAGGTAGTCTCTTACCATCTATGAGTGAGGCATTAATAACTGTTAGGTTACATTCACACTACCTTTTGGTGATACAGCTGCCATATCCCACTCATTTAGGCTGCAGTCAGATAGTGACTCTGGTCGGCTTATTTTTGCACTGTATCAAGTTTTGTTGCTGGACTCAGAGCGGGTCCAGCAGCTGTATGCCCAAAACATAGTGGGGAAGATTCATTAAAGTCTGTGTAGAGGAAAATTTGACCAGTTGCCCAAAGCGGCCAATCAAATTGCTTCTTCTTTAATTTTTGAAAAGGCCTGTAAAAAAGAAAAGAAGCAACATGATAGGTTGCTATGGGCAACTGGTCAACGGTCTTGATGAATCTCCCCCAGTGTGAATGCACCCTTAGTCTAAAACTAGGGAAAGATGAATGTGATCCAGAGTCATATAGAAAGGTTGGCAAAGGTAGTTCCGCAGTTAATGCGGAGGACCAAGGGGCCACTGGGAAAAATGTTTTGAGCTGAATTTCTATAGGGAACCTAGAGCCTCGGTACTAATGAATGGTTCTTGCCGGATGCTTTTATGTTGTCGAGGGGTACAAGAAAGTGTTGTCCTCCCTCCACTAACATAAAAGCCCTATTTATAGAGCCATTGGTAATAAAGTTCAGGAACATGGAGGAGGTGGGGTAGGGTTTGGATGTCGGGGGAGAAAGGACAAAATGTTTATTGGTTAAACCAGCCTGCCTATCTACCTGCCTAAAGATGGGGAATATCTAACTACCTATGGATGGTGGAAATGGGGGGATTTACCTATTTACCTAGCTAAGGGGGAGTGGATTTCCTATCTAACATAAAGGGAAGCATCTATCTAATTAATATGGAGGGGGAGCAGGCTGCTTACAGCTATATGGGAACACAGAAGGGGCCTAAGTTCTATTTGGGGGCACAAAGTGGGCTCAACTTCTGTATGGGGGTACAGAGGGGGCCACACTATTGTATGGGGGCACAGAGGGGTCCTAACTACTGTATGGGGGTATGAAGGGGGCATAACTACTGTATGGGGACACAGAGGGGGCCTGTCTACTGTGTGGGGGCATGGGGGGGGGAACCAAACTACTGTATGGCACTTTTAATTTTTAAGGCAATATTAATGACAAGTTTGTATTGTAGTGTGGATGGTGCTGAAGAAAAGAGCTTAAAATGTGTGTCTGACAGATACTGCCGTGACAAGTCTTGGCTGGGGGATCTCTTCATGATGCTGGGACAGATCGAAAAGAAAAGTGAAAGTGGACAACTCCGATCAAAGAAGATAATTTACTTGGAGAAGACGTCACCTGTGATTCACTGGATGTAACTGTAAGCATTTATCTGGTCTGTAGCACCTGTGTATTGTTGGTGCCTACCTGTATATGGTCACTGTATGGGGTACATGTTGATCTCATAGTGGACTTTGCTCACTTGACAGCATTTAAAATAATAATAATAAAAATAAAACCTTTACTGACCTCTAGCTTTCCAGTGGTGCCTCTGGTGTCCCCCTCCTATCCCCAGCTGTGATCCTCTGTCAGAAATTGATCCCCTTGTCAGAGTGTCACACTGTTGCTCAGCCAATCACGGTTCATGGAAATGTCCTTTTTCTAAGGTTTGCACAGTTAAGTCACATAATACAAGGTAAAAAATGAAGAAAGATGCTGAATAGAGGAATCAATGTTGGTGAAAATATTACAAGATGGAGAGCACTATAAGAAAATAATTTCGGTAAGGAATGTATTTTGTTTGGTCATATTGTGATGGCTGCTTCTGAGATATTCTTCTTCACCCAGGGGACTCTTTGCTGGTTTATATATTCAGTAGAGGTGGAACATGGCAAAGCTAAGAAGACTGAGGCCAGAAAATAGTATCAGTATTCACCAAAAAGATGAAAGATGCCGGAGAGAGGACTACAGGAAGAAATAAGCTTTCAGACTTCCATGGAGTGGAGGAAGGATGAGAGATTAATGGAGAAGGGGAGAAAGGAAAAGGGAAAGTGTGGTGGTTATATTGGTTTAAAAGGGGCGGATGTGAAGGGAAATTGTATTATCTTCCTCTTTTCTTTCCTCTCCTTTATAAGGGGTTGGGGACTGGGGTAGAGGATAAATAGATAGGATCCCTGATTCTTTTAGGTTTCAAAAATATTGTTGGGAATGTAATGTGGAGGCCGAGACTCTAGTCAATGAAAAATAGCTGGAGGAGGGGTTGGGAGGGATTAACTGTTTTATACTGTTTGTGATGTTGAAAACAAATTTAAAGAGACTTGAAAAAAATTGTTAGATCCACATCTGACCCCATATAGTAAAAGGCCCCCACATTGTGCCCACATATAGTATAAGCTCCATCTCTGTGCTCCCACAGAGTTTTAAGTCCCCACACTGTGCAGCCATGTAGTTTTAGGCCACTATTCTGAGCACCCATATCGTTTTAGGCCCTCACACTGTTTCCTCATGTAGTTTTAGTCCCTCACACTGTGACCCCATGTAAAACTGTTTCACTGAACTTGTTTAGAAGATTCCATAAGACAAAGAAACTCATCTCACCTTTTTAAAAACGATGAGCCTGGAAGATAAGGGAACTGTGGAAAAAATTTGATTTATGAATTAATATGGAGGATACACATAGAGCTCTTTAAAGACACAAACACATATGCTGTATGCAGTACATTAAAGGGAAACCCGCAGTAACCTGTTGGTACAGGTGTGTAGTACAGGTGACACCGAGGGCCCCCTAGTGTACAAAATGAAAAAACACAGTAAATCATAAAAAAAAAGCACCAAGCAAGTGAAGTAAGGAAAGGAAAGGTGAAAGTGATAAATATAATGGAGTGAAACTAAATAAATACGGTAAATAATTAATATTAAATATTAAGATAGTTATTAAAATAAATGGGAGCTCAACATAAAACGTGATTGCCCAAGCCGAGGATACTGTGTTGCACAAAAAAAACAAATGTGCCAAAAAATGCAAGTGGAGACAAAAAATGGGTAACAGTCCAACTAGGCGAGGGGTGAGAGATAGGAGAAAGAACAGAAAAAAAAAATGCAAAGAGTAATAAAATAAATAAAAAGAAAAGAGAATGAGAGAGAGAGTTTCCAAATTAAAATAGCATTTATTTAAATAAACTTGGTGGAGTGAGGTCCTTAGCAGGGCCCTTGCTTCGGACTATTCACGAGATAAAATATAAAATATAGATATACAATGAGAACTGTACTGATGGTATATATAAAAACAACACTGGATAATAATACCCCTATTAAATATAATTAGACACGGAAATAGGAAAGTCTTTATATTAGGCTCTACAAATGCTACAAATATGGATATTTCCATAGTCAATAGCTTTGCAGGGACGGCACCGTGCCGAAATAAGTTAGTTAGCAGCAGATAATATTTTGTTGTAGCGTTTGGCAGCGCTGGATACCCCCTGTTTGGAGCCCACTCTACCCTGACTGCCCAGGGCTACAGTAGGAGTGGCTTCAAACTCAGTGGGGGTTGTAGCTGATTGTCCACAGTTATTGTAATCCTCCGATTCGGGACCTAACTATCACCCGGCGGCGCGGGGACAGGTATGCGAGGCTCCGAGCGCAATGTGTTTGGCACGTTGTGCCTCTTACCGGCTATGCCGGTCGGGGGCTGGATGCAGTCGTCCTAGCTGCGGCTGGCCAGCGGAACCGAAAGAGTTCTTGATGGAGCGTGTTTCTCTAATCAGAGGCTCGTAGGGTATACTCCCATCATGGATAACACTATAGGAGGATCACTCCCATCATGGATAACACTATAGGAGGATCACTCCCATCATGGATAACACTATAGGAGGATCACTTCCATCATGGATGACACTATAGAAGGATCACTACCATCATGGATAACACTATAGGAGGATCACTTCCATCATGGATGACACTATAGAAGGATCACTCCCATCATGGATAACACTATAGGAGGATCACTTCCATCATGGATAACACTATAGAAGGATCACTCCCATCATGGATAACCCTATAGGAGGATCACTTCCATCATGGATGACACTATAGGAGGATCACTTCCATCATGGATGACACTATAGAAGGATCACTACCATCATGGATAACACTATAGGAGGATTACTTCCATCATGGATAACACTATAGGAGGATCACTCCCATCATGGATAACACTATAGGAGGATCACTTCCATCATGGATAACACTATAGGAGGATCACTACCATCATGGATAACACTATAGGAGGATCACTTCCATCATGGATAACACTATAGGAGGATCACTCCCATCATGGATAACGCTATAGGAGGATCACTTCCATCATGGATAACACTATAGGAGGATCACTCCCATCATGGATAACGCTATAGGAGGATCACTTCCATCATGGATAACACTATAGGAGAATCACTTCCATCATGGATGACACTATAGAAGGATCACTCCCATCATGGATAACACTATAGGAGGATCACTTCCATCATGGATGACACTATAGAAGGATCACTCCCATCATGGATAACACTATAGGAGGATCACTTCCATCATGGATGACACTATAGAAGGATCACTCCCATCATGGATAACACTATAGGAGGATCACTCCCATCATGGACTACCACAATAGGAGGATCACTCCCATCATGGATAACACTATAGGAGGATCACTTCCATCATGGATAACACTATAGGAGGATCACTCCCATCATGGACTACCACAATAGGAGGATCACTGCCATTTTGGACTATTGGAGCTTGGACTATAGTCACTTAGCGCTCCAGGAGAAGTACATTTATGCCCAATGCCATCTAGGGGTTATGCGGCTATAAAGACATCTATCTCCTTTGTGCTTGCTTGTCACAGAGTGTTTCTTCTTTACATTATCTCTTATGCACAAGTATTTTTACTTTCAAAGAATTGAATTACAGTTTTTCAATATGATACAAGCAATATCTAAAATAAAGTGATATGTAATACAGTTTAGAATGTAGTTAAATATAACATCAAAGATACCAATAAAAACAGTTTAAAGGGGTATTCCAGGATTTTTTATTTTTATTTGACTATGTTACAGGGGCTGTAAAGTTAGTGTTCATAATATAGTGTCTGTACCTGAGTTTGGTGGTGGTTAATGTTTGTTTTTAACAGCATACAAAATGAGTGTCGTCTCAGGTTTTTCCAGGTTGCAGTGCAGCCCGAAACATTACATCACAGTGTTGAAAGGGAGCCTGTCTGCTTCAATGGGTGAAGCGACCGCTGGGTGGGGGGGAGATCATTCTACACAGGACTGCAGGAAATTGTTTCCCTTGTGCTTATAGTGGAGTGGCTGATGTGTAGGAGGAAAAAGTGGCCTTACACTTACAAACAAGGAATCCTGGGACTTGTAGTGGGAGGGTAGGAACTTCAATAGAAAATAGCCATTTCACAAAAAGAAATCAGCAGCAGTATTGTGGACTAACAACACAGTCATTTACCCTCAATACATCACAGATCCTTCCTAAGCATGTCCATTACTGTCTGTCAGGTAAGTACTAAAATTGCCTTACAGTGGATAACCCCTTTAACTAGTATCAGCTAAGTTGAAAAAGCAAGCCATCCATTCCCATGCAATATATATATGTTAAAAAAAATAGAAAAGCGGGAATCAATATTCCCCTCAGCATAACCCAGTACAACTTTCTAGATCATTTGAGAACTGTAATACTCCTTGAGATCTTCCCTGTGATGGCAGCAGTGTGTCTTCCATGCATTGGAGTGCTGTTTTGAAAGGTACATTTTTTACTTCTTTAGTATTAAGTGGGAAAGGGGGGTTAGCTTACTTTATTTTTGCACGTGTTAGGCAGGGTTCATACCATATACTACCCAAGAAGAGTAATTTCAATGAAATACAAAATACTTTTATTCTTCACAATTAATATATATTCCACAAAAGAAAAAACCACAAGGTGGCACACTGAGCCATGGTATATATGCCTCAAACACATACAAACATTCTAATCAGACAAAAATACAGTGCATATAAAAATGCTACTTCTTAAACCTAGATACAGAGAGAAAACCTGTACCAATACATACTCAAATGCAATGGACAATGGGTTCCAGGGCGCAGAGTGACACCACCCCAAAGCCACGTTTTGGGATCAAACCTTTGTCGAGGAGTGGTGTCCTCCAGAACGCATGGGGTATTTATATGACTACAAACCAGGTAGCCTGCACAAGGAATATTTACCTTATAGAATACACCTGCAGATGCCCAGCTTGTATTAACGCATGTGAAAACAGGGACTTCCGGATTCCACCTACTTTTGTATAATATATTGTTCACAGGTTACTTAAGTAAACCAGAAAATGTATAAATAATTTCTTACAAATATAATTTTTGGCCCTTATATCTATTTGTTGTTTACAGGGTTCATACCATGACATGTACACGGATATGTCAGAAAACTGTCAAAATGACATGCCGACTTATCCATGCTCAGACAGACACGGGCTACATTAATTTCAATGGCCTGAGCGTAGTCAGCTAGTAGCTACATTTGGGTAATTTTCTGAGCATATCCACGTTTTGTCTTGGACCGAGAAGTTAAGCTTACAGCACTTTATATTACAAAGCTCGATTATGTGCCAAGGGACTGGCGCAAGGCGAATGTGGTGCCAATCTTCAAAAAGGGCTCTAGGTCTTCCCCAGGAAACTAAAGACCGGTAAGTTTAACGTGCATTGTGGGTAAATTGTTTGAAGGACTTATAAGGGATTACATACAGAAATACATAGGGGATAATTGTATTATAAGTGATAACCAGCATGGGTTTACTAAGGATAGAAGTTGTCAAACCAATCTAATTTGCTTTTATGAAGGTGAGTAGAAGCCTTGACAGAGGAATGGCTGTGGATATAGTGTTTCTGGATTTTGCTAAAGCATTTGATACTGTCCCTCACAGACGTCTGACAGGTAAGTTAAGGTCTTTGGGTTTGGAAATTTTAGTTTGTAACTGGATTGAACACTGGCTCATGGATCGTACCCAGAGAGTGGTGGTCAATGATTCGTTCTTTGATTGGTCCCCGGTATTTAGTGGTGTACCCCAAGGTTCAGTACTGAGCCCGCTGTTGTTTAATCTATTTATCAATGATATAGAGGATGGCATTAACAGCTCTGTTTCTATCTTTGCAGATGACACCAAGCTTTGTAGCACGGTACAGTCTATAGAGGATGTGCATAAGTTACAAGATGACTTGGATAGACTAAGTGTCTGGGCATCCACTTGGCAAATGAGGTTCAATGTGGATAAATGTAAAGTTATGCATCTGGGTACTAATAACCTGCATGCGTCGTATGTCTTAGGGGGGATTAAACTGGCAGAGTCACTGGTAGAGAAGGATCTGGGTGTACTTGTAGATCACAGACTACAGAATAGCATGCAATGTCAGGCTGCTGCTTCCAAAGCCGGCAGGATATTGTCATGTATCAAAAGAGGCATGGACTCAAGGGACAGGGACATAATACTCCCCCTTTATAAAGCATTGGTACGGCCTCACCTGGAATATGCTGTTCAGTTTTGGGCACCTGTCCATAAAAGGGACACTGCGGAGTTGGAAAGGGTGCAGAGACGCACGACTAAACTAATATGGGGCATGGATCATCTTAGCTATGAGGAGCGATTAAAGGAGTTAGAATTGTTTAGTCTTGAGAAGAGACGTTTAAGGGGGGATATGATAAACGTATATAAGTATATTAATGGCCCATACAAAAAATATGGAGAAAAACTGTTCCAGGTTAAACCCCCCCAAAGGACGAGGCGGCACTCCCTCCGTCTGGAGAAGAAAAAGTTTAGTCTCAAGGGGCGACACGCCTTCTATACCGTGAGGACTGTGAATTTATGGAACGGTCTACCTCAGGAACTGGTCACAGCAGGAACAATTAACAGCTTTAAAACAGGATTAGATACATTCCTGGAACAAAATAACATTAATGCTTATGAAGAAATATAAAATCCCATCCCTTCCCCAATATCGCGCCACACCCCTACCCCTTAATTCCCTGGTTGAACTTGATGGACATATGTCTTTTTTCGACCGTACTAACTATGTAACTATGTTCTGGAAATGACCCAAACAGATTTTGCTCATTTATGTTTTAAGGGAAACTGACAGCAGACTTCGTTCTGGAGATATTCATCTTGTTGTAAATATGGTTATTTCTAATGTGCGAGAGAGGCAGCTGCCGTATATGCAATGCTTTCTCCTGCCCACTCTGGCCGATAACCACATCCCTCTATAAATATTCATCCCCTCTGTCCATGAAGGTGGAGGTATTTGCAGAAGAAGGCTGGGTTATTGCAGGAGCAGGTGTAGAAAGTAGAGATGAGCAAACTTTTGAAAAATTTGATTTGGCCGATTCGCTGAATTTCTTGAAAAAATGTGTTTTGATCAGAATTTATTTGTGGCGAATGTATATTACAGGCCTACAGAGAGCCTCAATAGGGGTGTAGAACACTTTGCTGTGTTCTAACACGCATATGGAGTGTGCTGGGGTGGTGAAATAATACTGTTATCCAGAATAACATGCAGATTACCGGCATCGCTTTTAGAATCACTGTTGCAGAGCGGCACAATGACAGAGCCTGGAGGTGGCATCAGCATGAGGACACCATATAGTGGCTGAATGACACAGCGTGGAGGTGTTGGCAGAATGAGGAGACCATATAGTGGCTGAATGACACAGCGTAGAGGTGTTGGCAGCATGAGGAGACCATATAGTGGCTGAATGGCACAGCCTGGAGGTGGTGAAGCATGAGACGACCATATAGTGGCTGAATGACACAACGCGGAGGTGTTGGCAGCATGAGGACACCATATAGTGGCTGAATGACACAGCGCGGAGGTGTTGGCAGCATGAGGACACCATATAGTGGCTGAATGACATAGCGTGGAGGTGTTGGCAGCATGGGGACACCATATAGTGGCTGAATGACACAGCGTGGAGGTGTTGGCAGCATGAGGACACCATATAGTGGCTGAATGACACAGCGTAGAGGTGTTGGCAGCATGAGGAGATCATATAGTGGCTGAATGACACAGTGTGGAGGTGTTGGCAGCATGAGAAGACCATATAGTGGCTGAATGACACAGCGTGGAGGTGTTGGCAGCATGAGGAGACCATATAGTGGCTGAGTGACACAGTGTGGAGGTGTTGGCAGCATGAGGACACCTTATAGTAGCTGAATGACACAGCGTGGAGGTGTTGGCAGCATGAGGACACCATATAGTGGCTGAATGACGCAGCGTGGAGGTGTTGGCAGCATGAGGACACCATATAGTGGCTGAATGACACAGCGTGAAGGTGTGGGCAGCATGAGGAGACTATATAGTGGCTGAATGACACAGTGTGGAGGTGTTGACGGCATGAGGACACCATATAGTGGATGAATGACAGCGTGGAGGTGTTGGCAGCATGAGGAGACCATATAGTGGCTGAATGACACAGCGTGGAGGTGTTGGCAGCATGAGGAGACCTATAGTGGCTGAATGACACAGCGTAGAGGTGTTGGCAGCATGAGGAGACCATATAGTGGCTGAATGGCACAGCCTGGAGGTGGTGAAGCATGAGACGACCATATAGTGGCTGAATGACACAACGCGGAGGTGTTGGCAGCATGAGGACACCATATAGTGGCTGAATGACATAGCGTGGAGGTGTTGGCAGCATGAGGACACCATATAGTGGCTGAATGACACAGCGTGGAGGTGTTGGCAGCATGAGGACACCATATAGTGGCTGAATGACACAGCGTGGAGGTGTTGGCAGCATGAGGAGACCATGTAGTGGCTAAATGACACAGTGTGGAGCTGTTGGCAGCATGAGGACACCTTATAGTAGCTGAATGACACAGCGTGGAGGTGTTGGCAGCATGAGGACACCATATAGTGGCTGAATGACAGCGTAGAGGTGTTGGCAGCATGAGGAGATCATATAGTGGCTGAATGACACAGTGTGGAGGTGTTGGCAGCATGAGGACACCTTATAGTAGCTTAATGACACAGCGTGGAGGTGTTGGAAGCATGAGGACACCATATAGTGGCTGAATGACGCAGCGTGGAGGTGTTGGCAGCATGAGGACACCATATAGTGGCTAAATGACACAGCGTGGAGGTGTTGGCAGCATGAGGAGACCATATAGTGGCTGACTGACACAGTGTGGAGGTGTTGGCAGCATGAGGACACCATATAGTGGCTGAATGACAGCGTGGAGGTGTTGGCGGCATGAGGACACCATATAGTGGATGAATGACACAGCGTGGAGGTGTTGGCAGCATGAGGAGACCATATAGTGGCTGAATGACACAGCGTGGAGGTGTTGGCAGCATGAGGAGACCATATAGTGGCTGAATGACACAGCGTGGAGGTGTTGACAGAATGAGGACACCATATAGTGGCTGAATGACACAGCGTTGATGTGTTGGCAGCATGAGGAGACCATATAGTGGCTGAATGACACAGCGTGGAGGTGTTGGCAGCATGAGGAGACCATATAGTGGCTGAATGACACAGTGTGGAGGTGTTGGCAGCATATGGAGACCATATAGTGGCTGAATGACACAGCTTGGATGAGGCTGAAGCATGAGTAGCCACTAGGCCTTCGCAATCCATAAGATTACAAGATGAATTCTGAAACTGAAACCAAAGATTTTGGGTAGCTAGTGCTACCATAACAAAAATTCCCAGACCCAGTCCCAGCAGCATCAGTTAACCATATACTGCCTGAATGGCACAGCCTGGAGTTGGCTGAAGCATGAGGAGACCATTGAAATATAAGAATTTTAAATAGAAATCTAAGATTTTGAAATTGAAATTGAGGATTTTGAAATGGAACTTTTAACTTCCAAGTTTTAGTGCCCCGGGCCCCGGCGTGTGGGTACAAGGGACCTAATCTAACAAGGAGTCACATGTCACATGGCAGAACAATGACAGAGCCTGGAGGTGGCATCAGTAGGAGAAGACCATATAGTTTCTGAAAGGCACAGCCTGGAGTTGGCTGAAGCATGAGGAGACCCCAGGGCTTCACAATCCCTAAGAAAAAAATGACAAAGTTTGAAATTTAAACTGAAGCTTTTCGGTAGCTAGTGCTACCATAACAATTTTTTTTATTCCGAGGCCCAGCAGCATCAGTAAACCATATATTGGCTGAATGACACAGCCTGGAGTTGGCAGCAGCATGACAAGACCATTGAAATCTATGATTTTTAAATTTAATAATTTGAAATTGATATAATGGATTTTGCAATTGAAATTTCACTCCTCTGCCTGACATACTTATTACGTATATGAGGGGAGTACAATATACTTCACTTCGCTTAAAACAGTATTTGTCTAGAACAGCAGCAGGTGTGTACTATTGGCTGTCCTTTAAGTATATAGACCCTTAACAGATTAACAGGTACAAAATAGTACACTACTTAGATGTAGGTATGTGGTATGCACTAATGAGGGCAGAAAAATTTGCTACAGTATGCTTAAAAATAGTTATTTTTACCCATGTCCCAGATTTCTAAATTCCTTTATAATCAGAAATTGTCAGAATACCACCTGACATTCAAAATAATAAAATGATAGATACGTTCTCTGAAGAAAAGAATCCTTCATTAGATGACTATGAGTATTGTGTGTTCCAGTGACATTAGCTCATTGGAGCAACAGGAAAACATGATACAACTGAATTCTGCAACTGAAGAACCACAACAAAGAATGAATGACTTGAAGCCTACCGGAACTGAGGAACTTCAAAATGGTAAATCTACCATCTGGGATAGTCAGTCAATTACAACAGCCGGAATGCTAGTCCTTGGCAATATTCATTTTACTGGTCTGGTATTAACATGGCAACTCAAGGATAGCCACATATTTCCTACAATACACAGTCAATGTATGGACCCCATATAGTGGATTAATGACACTGCCTGGAGGTGGCTGAAGCATGAGGAGACCATATAGTGTCTGAATGGCACAGCCTGAAGTTGGCAGCAGATGAGGAGACAATAGGGCCTCACAATCTCTAATATTAAAAGATGAATTTAGAAATTTAAATTGAAGATGTGTGGTACCTAGTGCTACCATAAACATATATAGTCCTAATATAATGTCCTAGGCTCAGCAGCATCACTAAACCATGTAGTTTGAGTTGTCCCATGGAAGCAGGAGAAAAGATCCTCGTAGTGGCGCTCACTCGGTGGTTACTGGCAGTAGCCGGGAGGGGTATGTGAAGCCTCGGTCAGCAATAAGCGATAGCGGACAGGTGGAATAATAAATCAAAAGTTTTAATGGAGGGACTACGCGTTACGAGGGGCAAGACCCCCTCTTCATCAGGTCCAATCCTGCTATATGACACATACAGGAGCAGGCAGCAACATGAGTACACAAGACCCCTAACATTAAAAGATGAATGTTGAAATCTCTATTGAAGATGCATGTTAGCTAGGGCTACCATCCAAAAATTTAAGGCCCAAGCCCAGCAGCATTACTAAACAATGTAGTTGCTGAATGACACAAACAGGAGCAGTCAGCAGCAGAAGTACACAAGAGGGTTTCATAACCCCTAAGATTGAAAGATAAACGTTGAAATCTCAATGAAGCATGTATGTAAGCTAGTGCTAACATCCACAAATTTAAGGCCCATGCCCAGCAGCATCAGTAAGCCAAGTAATTCCTGAAACACACAGTCAGGAGCAGGCATCAGCAGTACACAAGAGGGTTTCATAACCCCTTACATTGAAAGATCAATGATGAAATCTCAATGAAGCATTTATGTAAGCTAGTGCTAACATCCAAAAATGTAAGGCCCAAACCCTGAAGCATCAGTAAGCCAAGTAGTTCCTGAAACACACAGTCAGGTGCATGCATCAGCAGTACACAATAGGGTTTCATAGCCACTTACATTGAAAGAACAATGTTGAAATCTCAATGAAGCATTTATGTAAGCTAGTGCTAACATCCAAAAATGTAAGGCCCAAGCCCAGCAGCATCAGTAATCCAAGATGTTCCTGAAACACACAGTCAGGAGCAGGTATCAGCAGTACACAAGTGGGTTTCATAACCCCTAAGATTGAAAGATCAATGTTGACATCTCTATTGAAGAGGTATGTTACCTCATGCTATCATCAAAGAATTTAAGGCCCAAGCCCAGCAGCATCACTGAGCACAGTGGTTCCTGAAACACACAGCCTGGAACAGGCATCAGCATGAGTTTACAAGAGGGCTTCACAACCCCTAACATTAAAATGTTAATGTTGAAATCTGTATAGTGCTACCATAAACCATAAACCCATAAACATATAGGGAACAGCATAGGACAAAGGCAATGGGAGGACAGGGACTGCTCCCGGGCCATGCCAACTGAGGGATGTGTCTGAGGAACCCACCGACTGTTGACTGGGGGTGTCAGATGTCACTTGTGATGATGTGGATGAGCGTGTTAACCAATCAACGATGGCAGATGGGTTGCTGGTCGAGACACTACCGCTAGCTGATAACGGGAGCTCAGGCCTCACTCTGCGACTCCTGCTGCCACTCATCCTTAGTCTGCTGCGACCTCTGCCTGAAGGAGTTAGGCCTATGCCACTCCTCTGTGCACGTCCTGGCACTTCTCTGCCTGACATACTTATTGCGTATATGAGGGGAGTACAATACGCTTCACCATGCTTAAAAGAGTATTTGTCTAGAACAGCAGCAGGTGAGTACTATTGATTGGCCTTTCACAGGATGTAGGCCCTTGACAGATTAACAGGTACAAAATAGTACACTACTTAGATGTAGGTATGTAGTATGCACTGATGAGGGCAGAAAAATGCTCCACAGTACACTTAAAAAAGTATCTGAGTACAACACCAGCCTATGAGTACTTTTGCCTGGACTTTCACAGTATGTAGGCCCTTGACAGATTAACAGGTACAAAATAGTACACTACTTAGATGCACGTATTCGGTGTGCACTTATGAGGGCAGAAAAATGTGCTACAATGAGCCTAAAAACTCTAAGGTTTTTTAAAACACCAGCCAATGATAACTTTTGGCTGTCCTTTGACAGTATGTAGGCCCTTGACAGATTAACAGGTACATAACAGTACACTACTTAGATGTAGGCAGAGCCGCTATCAGGGGGAGTACAGGCAGTACCCCAGTACAGGGCCCTGTGCCCAGGGTGGCCCGGGCTCCATGACCGACCCCGCTCACTGCCCGCAGGAAGTAGACCCCGCCCGGCCAGGTTAAGGGCCCGCCGCCGCTACTGAGGATCCGGGACACTCGCCAGCAGACTGCGCTGCCTTCTCCTGTATGCGCGATACACGCACATACAGGAGGAGGCGTCCCCTCTTAGTGAGCCGCATATGCAGTTTACAAAGAGGAGACTCGGGCCCCTGCTGCTGAGTAGATCGCTGCGTGGGACCTCAGGTGAGCACCAATTTTTTTTAACTATGCATATACCTATGGAGAAGAAGGGGGTAACTCTGGGGGGTGTAACTCTGCCTATACTTACGAGGGGGGGGGCTACCTAACTTTATACCTGGATGCCTAACTACTTACCTACATACCAGGCTATCTAACTTCCTACATACCCAGCTATCTAACTATGTACATACCTGGCCTTCATACATGGCTGCCTAACTATGTAGCTAGCCCCCTACCTACCTGGCTTGTCACCTACCTACATATCTGGCTTCCTGATCTACCTACCTAGTTACCTATTTACCTGGCTACCTACCTGCCCTTTTACTGTGCAGGACACCAAGGAGGGCATTATTACAGTTTGTGGGCCTATAGATGGAAAGATTGTGTAGAGGAGGGCACTGACAAAATGCAGAGTCTGACATGTTTTTTTCTGCAGATGTTAAGAAATCCACATGGCGGTCATATTCGGACAGAGAAGAAAAGGAAAGAGGACGCCGCTGATCAGAAAAGACGTAATTGTGAGTCCCAAAATGCAGCTGTAATCAATTATATGGTGTACACATCCTGTGTACAGCTGTTATCTACTGCCATATGGTCCTGTATATAATAACTTATATTGTATACAGATCCTGTATAGTATACTGGTCTGTGTATATTGGTTTTATTCAGTACAATATGGCGGTATTATCCAGATATTGTGTGGTGGTATATATTTACTCCTTGTTTACCAGTATTATTGGTCATGAATATTTACCTACGTTTAACCCCTTAAAGGGGTACTCCGGCCCAAGACATCTTATCCCTTATCCAAAGGATAGGGGATAAGATTTCAGATCGCCGCGGTCCCGCTGTCGGGATCCCCGCTGCGGCACCCCGCTGTCATTACTGCACAGAGCGAGTTCGCTCTGTGCGTAATGATGGGCGATACAGGGGACGAAGCAGCGTGACGTCATAGCTTTGCCCCTCGTGACATCACGGCCTGCCCCCTTAATACGAGGGTGCAGAGCGAACTCGCTCTGTGCAGTAATGACAGCGGGGTGCCGCAGCGGCAATCCCGGGGGTCCCCAGCAGCAGGACCGCGGCGATCTGACATCTTATCCTCTATCCTTTGGATAGGGGATAATATTTCTAGGGGCGGAGTCCCCCTTTAAGGACTGAGGGTTTTTCGGTTTTTACACTTTCGTTTTTTCCTCCTCACCTTTTAAAAATCATAACCCTTTCAATTTTGCACCTACAAATCCATATGATGGCTTATTTTTTGCGGCACCAATTCTACTTTGCAGTGACATCAGTCATTTCACTCAAAAATCTACAGCGAAACGGAAAAAAAATCATTGTTCGACGAAATTGAAGAAAAAAACGCCCTTTTGTAAATTTTGGGGGCTTCATTTTCTACGCAGTACATTTTTCGGTAAAAATGACAACTTATCTTTATTCTGTAGGTCCATGCGATTAAAATGATACCCTACTTATATAGGTTGGATTTTGTCATACTTCTGAAAAAATCATAACTACATGCAGGAAATTTATATGTTTAAAATTGTCATTTCTGACCCCTATAACTTTTTAATTTTTCTGCGTATGGGGCGGTATGAGGGCTCATGTTTTGCACCATGATCTGTTGTTTTTAGCAGTATCATTTTTGTATTGCTCTGACTTTTTGATCGCTTTTTATACATTTTTTCATGACTCAAAAAGCGACCAAAAATACGTTATTTTGGACTCTGGAATTTTTTTGCGCGTACGCCATTGACCGTGCAGTTTCATTAATTATATATTTTTATAGTTCGGACATTTATGCACGCGGCGATACCACAAATGTTTATATTTCTTTTTTATTTACATGGTGGGTTTTTTTATGGGAAAAGGGGGGTGATTTGAACTTTTATTAAGGAAAGGGTTAAATCACATTTATTAACTTATTTTTTACACTTTTTTTTTGCAGTGTTATAGCTCCCATAGGGACATAGCTTTGCAGTGATCAGTGTTATCGGCGTTCGATTTCTCAAGCCTGCATCTCAGGCTTGGAGCAATCAATCACCGTGGGGGCATGCTGGAGGCAGGTAAGAGGACCTCCGCTCGTGTCCCAGCTGATCGGGACACCGTATTTTCACTGCGGTAGTCCCGATCATCCCCGCTGAGCAGCTGGGCAGCTTTCACTTTCGTTTTAGACGCAGCATTCAACTTTGAACGCCGCGTCTAAAGGGTTAATAGCGTGCGGCACCACGATCGCTGCCGCGTGCTATTAGCCCCGGATCCCGGCATCAGGCCTTGAGCTGTGTAAGGGGCCCAGAAATTTCTGAAGGCAGCCCTGGATGTAGATATGTGGTATGCACTGATGAGGGCCGAAAAATGTGCTACAGTACACTTTAAAAAATATATATTTTTTTGTAAAACACAAGCAGTACACAACAGTGCTGTAGCAAAAAAAAAAGCTGTGTACTAAACATAAAATTGCACTCTGTCAAAGACTATTAGGAATGGACTGATGTGTATTATACCGTCTACAGACTAGTATAACCAGTAGATTATTTTTTGTGGAACAAAGATACTGAATTGCGCTGAAAAATTATTCCTGCTTCCTCTGCTAAGGTTTATGAAGTTGATGCAGCTTGTTGAAATGTATGAGGCAGCACACAGCTCTCTGCCCCTCTCTGTAATACAATGCTGAAGAAATGACTGGGAGGTTAATGGCTGCAGTAAAAATCATTTTCAGTGAAAAAAACACTGCTCTCCGTCCACGAGAACGCTGATGTGACTAGGATGTGAAACACTGCTGGAATGCGCTTTTCTGTGTAACACACACACAGCGATGTCCGTCCTATCTGTGTGCAGTGTAATGAATGATATGACGGGCCATCACAGGGGTGACTGGCTGCTGATAGGCTGCATCCTGCATGTGATTCAGGGTCATCCCGCCTACTTCCCTTTCTGCCTTCCCAGCATCCCTTGCCCCATGTACTGACATGTGGATCCACCATTTTAGATGCCCCGGAGCCTGGAACGCTGTAAAATAGAGTTTAATGAAGCCATTCGAACGAATTTGGGTTCGTCAGCTCATCTCTAGTAGAAAGCATTGCACATACTTCAGGAGTCCGCTGAAATTAGAAAATATCATAGTAGCTACAAGATGAATATCTACTAAACGGTGTTAGCATCACGGTCAGCCACTCTATCTACTTTTAACCTGTTCAGGACCCATGACGTATGCATACGTCTTCACACCCTGGGTCTTAAGGACCCATGACGTATGCATACGTCATGGCGTTTTCCAGTTTCTGCCGCTCGCCGGGCAGAGATCGGAACTGGATGCCTGCTGAAATCCTTCAGCAGGCATCCAGGGCAAACGCCGAGGGGGGCCATGTAGGCCCCCCATGTCGGCGATCGCCGCAAATCGCAAGGGAAATCGCCCTTGCGATCTGCGGCGATACCGGGCTGATCGGGTCTCTGGGACCCGACCGCCCGGTAATTTCGCATGATCCCGGCTGTCACAGACAGCCAGGACCATGCTGGAGTATAGAAGCGAGGTGGCAAGCCGGCCACCTCCTCCGATCCCCTGCGATCTGTCGGTTAGTTAACCGACCAATCGCAGGAGGGGGGGCGGTTACTTCCTCCCGTCCTGTCCGGCCCCTGAAAGTCCGGAGAGGACGGGAGGAAGACCGGAGGACGCGGCGGGGGACGGGGGAGTGCTGGGGACCGGCCCTGGTACTTACCTCGTCCCTGAAGACCCGGATCCAGACGATGAAGACGGCGGCGGCGGCGACAGGTGAGTGGATCTTCAGCCGCGGTCGGGCCCTTTACAGCAATGCACGTCGCCGTAAAGCGACATGCATTGCTGTAATAGGACCCTGTAAACTACAACTCCCAGCATGCCCAGACAGCCCTTGGCGTCTGGGCATGCTGGGAGTTGCAGTTTTGCAACATCTGGAGGTCCACAGTTTGGAGACCACTGTGCCCTTCCAGATGTTGCAAAACTACACATCCTCAGCATGCCCTTACTGTCCAGGCATGCTGGGAGTTGTAGTTCTGTAACATCTGGCCCTTCAGATGTTGCAGAACTACAACTCCCAGCATGCCTGGACAGTTTTGGCATACTGGGAGTTGTAGTTTTGCAACATCTGGAAGGGCACAGATTGGGAACCACTGTATTAGTGGTCTGCAAACTGTAGTCCTCCAGATGTTGCAAAACTACAACTCCAAGCATGCTGGGAGTTGTAGTTCGGCAACATCTGGCTCTAAAGATGTTGCCGAACTTCTACTCCCAGCATGCCTGAGAATGTTTGGGAGTTGTGGTTTTGCAACAGCTGGAGGCACACTGGTTGGGAAACATTGTTTCCTAACTCAGTGTTTCCCAACCCGTGTGCCTCCAGCTGTTGCAAAACCACAACTCCCAAACATTCTCAGGCATGCTGGGAGTTGTAGTTTTGCAACAGCTGGAGGTCCCCCCCTGTGAATGTACAGGATACACTCACATGGGCAGGGGGCTTACAGTGAGTATCGGGCTGCAAGTTTGCGATGCAGCAAATTTTGCGCGGCAGCTCAAACTCGCTGTAATCCCCCCGCCCGTGTGACTGTACCCTAAAAACACTACACTACACTAACACAAAATAAAATAAAAAGTAAAAAACACTACATATACACATACCCCTACACAGCCCCCCTCCCTCCCCAATAAAAATGAAAAACGTCTGGTACGCCACTCTTTCCAAAATGGAGCCTCCAGCTGTTGCAAAACAACAACTCCCAGTATTGCCAGACAGCCGTTGACTGTCCAAGCATGCTGGGAGTTTTACAACAGCTGGAGGCACCCTGTTTGGGAATCACTGGCGTAGAATACCCCTATGTCCACCCCTATGCAAATCCCTAATTCAGACCTCAAATGCACATGGCGCTCTCACTTTGGAGCCCTGTCGTATTTCAAGACAACAGTTTAGGGCCACATATGGGGTATCGCCGTACTCGGGAGAAATTGCCTTACAAATCTTGGGGGTCTTTTTCTCCTTTCACCCCTTATGAAAAGGTGAAGTTGGGGTCTACAACAGCATGTTAGTGTAAAAAAAATAAACTTTTTACACTGACATGCTGGTGTTGCCCTATACTTTTCATTTTGACAAGAGGTAAAGGGGAAAAAAGCCCCACAAAATTTGTAACACAATTTCTCCCGACTACGGAGATACCCCATATGTGGGCGCAAAGTGCTCTGGGGGCGCACAACAAGGCCCAGAAGGGAGAGTGCACCATGTACATTTGAGGTGATTTGCACAGGGGTGGCTGATTGTTACAGCGGTTTTGACAAACGCAAAAAAAACAAAACCCCACATGTGACCCCATTTCGGAAACTAGACCCCTCACGGAATGTAATGAGGGGTGCAGTGAGAATTTACCCCCCACAGGTGTCTGACGGATCTTTGGAAGAGTGGGCTGTGCAAATTAAAAATGTTGTACAGCCCACTGTTCCAAAGATTTGACAGACACCAGTGGGGGGTAAATGCTCATTTTATGCCTTGTTACGTTCCTCAAGGGGTCTAGTTTCCAAAATGGTATGCCATGTGGGGGTTATTTTGCTGTCCTGGCACCATAGGGGCTTCCTAAATGCGACATGCCCCCCGAGCAAAATTTGCTCTCAAAAAGCCAAATATGACTCCTTCTCTTCTGAGCATTGTAGTTCGCCCATAGTGCACTTCAGGTCAACTTATGGGGTACCTCCATACTCAGAAGAGATGGGGTTACAAATTTTGGGGGGTATTTTCTGCTATTAACCCTTGTAAAAATGTGAAATTTGGGGGGAAACACACATTTTAGTGATTTTTTTTATTTTATTTTTACGTATGCAAAAGTCGTGAAACCCCTGTGGGGTATTAAGGCTCACTTTATTTCTTGTTACGTTCCACAAGGGGTCTAGTTTCCAAAATGGTATGCCATGTGTTTTTTTTTTTGCTGTCCTGGCACCATAGGGGCTTCCTAAATGCGACATGCCCCCGAGCAAAATTTGCTCTCAAAAAGCCAAATATGACTCCTTCTCTTCTGAGCATTGTAGTTCACTCATAGTACACCTCAGGTCAACTTATGGGATACCTCCATACTCAGAAGAGATGGGGTTACAATGTTTGGGGGGTATTTTCTGCTATTAACCCTTGCAAAAATGTGAAATTTGGGGGGAAACACACATTTTAGTGAAATTTTATTTTTATTTTTTTACATATGCAAAAGTCGTGAAACCCCTGTGGGGTATTATGGCTCACTTTATTCCTTGTTACGTACCTCAAGGGGTCTAGTTTCCAAAATGGTATGGCATGTGGGGGATTTTTGCTGTTCTGGCACCATAGGGACTTCCTAAATGCAACATGCCTCCCAAAAACCATTTCAAAAAAACGTACTCTCCAAAATCCCCTTGTCGCTCCTTCGCTTCTGAGCCCTCTACTGCGCCCGCCGAACACTTTACATAGACATATGAGGTATGTGCTTACTCGAGAGAAATTGGGCTACAAATATAAGTATACATTTTCTCCTTTTTCCCCTTGTAAAAATTCAAAAATTGGGTCTACAAGAACATGCGAGTGTAAAAAATGGAGATTGTGAATTTTCTCCTTCACTTTGCTGTTATTCCTGTGAAACACCTAAAGGGTTAAAACGCGGACTGAATGTCATTTTGAATACTCTGGGGGGTGCAGTTTTTATAATGGGGTCATTTGTGGGGTATTTCTAATATGAAGACACTTCAAATCCACTTCAAACCTGAACTGGTCCATGAAAAATTGTGAGTTTGGAAATTTTGTGAAAAATTGGAAAATTGCTGCTGAACTTTGAAGCCTTCTGGTGTCTTCCAAAAGTAAAAACACGTCAATTTTATGATGCAAACATAAAGTAGACATATTGTATATGTGAATAAAAAAAAAAATTATTTGGAATATCCATTTTCCTTACAAGCAGAGAGCTTCAAAGTTAAAAAAATGCAAAATTTTCAAATTTTTCATAAAATGTTGGGATTTTTCACCAAGAAAGGATGCAAGTTACCACAAAGTTTTACCACTATGTTAAAGTAGAATATGTCACGAAAAAACAATCTCGGAATCAGAATGATAACTAAAAGCATTCCAGAGTTATTAATGTTTAAAGTGACAGTGGTCAGAATTGCAAAAAATGGCCGGGTCCTGAGGTGTAAAATGGCTGGGTCCTTAAGGGGTTAAAGGGGTACTCGGAGCCGGAGGCCGTGATGTCACAGCCATGCCCCCTCATGACTAGTGTTGCTCCCGAAAATTCGCAATGCAAATTTTATTTGCGAATATCGCATATTCGCGAATTCACGAATATTCGCAAATATAGCACTATATATTCGCAATTACAATACACATTCGCAATTCACAGTACACATCACAGTGATCATCCCTCTCTGCTTCCAGCTTGTGTGGTGTAAAGAAGGCTCTAATACTACTGTGTGAGACTGGCGTGCGAATTTGCGCATATGCTAATTTTGTGCTTACGCTAATTTTCGCATATGCGAATTTTGTGCTTACGCTAATTTTTGCATATGCGAAAATAAAACGCGAATATTACAAATATGCGAATTTAGCGAATATATGACGAATATTCATCCATATATTCGCGAAATATCGCGAATTCGAATATGGCCTATGCCGCTCAACACTACTCGTGACACTATGACGTGACACCATGATCCCTCCATTCATGTCTATTGGAGGGGGTGTATCCTTCCTTTGGATAGGGGATAAGATATCTAGCAGCGGAGTACCCCTTTAAGGCTAAGTTCATTAAAATAATTTTCAACCTTTTAGCATTTCCTCTATCTACTTGAAATTATGCTCAGTATGGGAGCAGCTGAAGTGTTCCCTGGCTGGGTTCACACATAGCATTGTGGTAAGTATTTGGATCTAATTTTGGTCAGTATTGTTACCAAAACCAGGAGTGGAACTGACAACGTAACACACTATAATAGAAGGATTTTCTCCTTTGCCTGTGTTTTGGGCCCACTTCTTATTTTGGTAAAAATACTGACTAATTTAACATTTAACGAGGGGTAAAAGCCATTTTGTAGAATTTTGGAATATTTGTCAGCCCAGATATGTCCGGTGTGATGTCCAAGTCCTCTGGAGACACAGGTGACTTCAGGTTAAAGTTTTGCAAGATACTTGATAAAACAATAAACAGCTCCATTCGGACCAGACCTTCTCCCAAACAAATCCTTTTACCTGTAGTAAAATAAAAATGGCCAGTATTACTTAACTGGTGAAGTCACAACTAGTGTTGCTCGCGAATATTCGCAATACGAATTTTATTCGCAAATATCGCATATTCGCGAATATAGCGCTATATATTCGCAATTACGAATATTCGTTTATTTTTATTTTTTTCACAGTACACATCACAGTGATCATCCCTCTCTGCTTCCAGCTTATGTGGTGTAAAGAAGGCTCTAATACTACTCTGTGAAACTGGCGTGCAAATTTTCGCATATACAAATTTTCGCATTTGCAAATTTTTTTACATGCTAATTTTTGCACATGCGAATTTTCGCGAATATTATGAATATGCAAATTTAGCGAATATATGAGGAATATTCGTCCATATATTGCAAATTCGAATATGGCCTATGCCGCTCAACACTAGTCACAACAACTGGTACAAACCAAGACGCAGCAGAGGTGAAAAAGAAAAGTAACCAAGAGAAGTTATCACCTGAGCTTATAGACAATGTTCCCCTTTAGTTATTATGTTGTTTCAGGGTCAAATATTGTCTTTGTTAATTTCATAAAATATTTTTATAGCAGCAAGAACTATATGTTTTAAATAAAGAACTCCCAATTGCCTCCATAAACAGAGTTACAGTAAATGATAACGTATAGCTTGTTGCAGCCAATTCCAGGGGGAGCTTAGGTTGGGTTCACACCACATTTTGTTAAATACGGTTCCAGTATACGGCTGGGAGGAGGGGGGGCGGGGCTTAATCGCGGCACCCGTATTCGGCAACCGTAGTTAATGCATGTCTATGAGCCGACTGTTACGCCGAGCGCTCCGGGTCTCCGCTCCTCCCCGGAGCGCTCGCTTCACTCTCTCCGCTGCAGCGCTCCGGTCACGTCCTCTGACCCGGGGCGCTGCGATCCCGCTGCCAGCCGGGATGCGATTCGCGATGCGGGTAGCGCCCGCTCGCGATGCGCACCCCGGCTCCCCTACCTGACTCGCTCCCCGTCTGTTCTGTCCCGGCGCGCGCGGCCCCGCTCCCTAGGGCGCGCGCGCGCCGGGTCTCTGCGATTTAAAGGGCCACTGCGCCGCTGATTGGCGCAGTGGTTCCAATTAGGGTAATCACCTGTGCACTTCCCTATATTACCTCACTTCCCTTGCACTCCCTTGCCGGATCTTGTTGCCTTAGTGCCAGTGAAAGCGTTCCTTGTGTGTTCCTTGCCTGTGTTTCCAGACCTTCTGCCGTTGCCCCTGACTACGATCCTTGCTGCCTGCCCCGACCTTCTGCTACGTCCGACCTTGCTTCTGTCTACTCCCTTGTACCGCGCCTATCTTCAGCAGCCAGAGAGGTGAGCCGTTGCTAGTGGATACGACCTGGTCACTACCGCCGCAGCAAGACCATCCCGCTTTGCGGCGGGCTCTGGTGAAAACCAGTAGTGGCTTAGAACCGGTCCACTAGCACGGTCCACGCCAATCCCTCTCTGGCACAGAGGATCCACTACCTGCCAGCCGGCATCGTGACAGTAGATCCGGCCATGGATCCCGCTGAAGTTCCTCTGCCAGTTGTCGCTGACCTCACCACGGTGGTCGCCCAGCAGTCACAACAGATAGCGCAACAAGGCCAACAGCTGTCTCAACTGACCGTTATGCTACAACAGTTACTACCACAGCTTCAGCAGTCATCTCCGCCGCCAGCTCCTGCACCTCCTCCGCAGCGAGTGGCCGCTCCTGGGCTACGCCTATCCTTGCCGGATAAATTTGATGGGGACTCTAAGTTTTGCCGTGGCTTTCTTTCCCAATGTTCCATGCATCTGGAGATGATGTCGGACCTGTTTCCCACTGAAAGGTCTAAGGTGGCTTTCGTAGTCAGCCTTCTGTCCGGAAAAGCCCTGTCATGGGCCACACCGCTCTGGGACCGCAATGACCCCGTCACTGCCTCTGTACACTCCTTCTTCTCGGAAATCCGAAGTGTCTTTGAGGAACCTGCCCGAGCCTCTTCTGCTGAGACTGCCCTGTTGAACCTGGTCCAGGGTAATTCTTCCGTTGGCGAGTATGCCGTACAATTCCGTACTCTTGCTTCAGAATTGTCCTGGAATAATGAGGCCCTCTGCGCGACCTTCAAAAAAGGCCTATCCAGCAACATTAAAGATGTTCTGGCCGCACGAGAAATTCCTGCTAATCTACATGAACTTATTCACCTAGCCACTCGCATTGACATGCGTTTTTCCGAAAGGCGTCAGGAACTCCGCCAAGATATGGACTCTGTTCGCACGAGGCGTTTCTCCTCCTCGGCTCCTCTCTCCTCTGGTCCCCTGCAATCTGTTCTTGTGCCTTCCGCCGTGGAGGCTATGCAGGTCGACCGGTCTCGCCTGACACCTCAAGAGAGGACACGACGCCGTATGGAGAACCTCTGCCTGTACTGTGCTAGTACCGAACACTTCCTGAGGGATTGTCCTATCCGTCCTCCCCGCCTGGAAAGACGTACGCTGACTCCGCACAAAGGTGAGACAGTCCTTGATGTCTACTCTGCTTCTCCACGTCTTACAGTGCCTGTGCGGATGTCTGCCTCTGCCTTCTCCTTCCCTGCTGTGGCCTTCTTGGACTCTGGATCTGCAGGAAATTTTATTTTGGCCTCTCTCGTCAACAGGTTCAACATACCGGTGACCAGTCTCGCCAGACCCCTCTACATCAATTGTGTAAATAATGAAAGATTGGACTGTACCATACGTTTCCGCACGGAGCCCCTTCTTATGAGCATCGGATCTCATCATGAGAGGATTGAACTTTTGGTCCTCCCCAATTGCACCTCAGAAATTCTCCTTGGACTTCCCTGGCTTCAACTTCATTCCCCAACCCTGGATTGGTCCACTGGGGAGATCAAGAGTTGGGGGTCCTCTTGTTCCAAGAACTGTCTAAAACCGGTTCCCAGTAACCCTTGCCGTAACTCTGTGGTTCCTCCAGTAACCGGTCTCCCTAAGGCCTATATGGACTTCGCGGATGTTTTCTGCAAAAAACAAGCTGAGACTCTACCTCCTCACAGGCCTTATGATTGCCCTATCGACCTCCTCCCGGGCACTACTCCACCCCGGGGCAGAATTTATCCTCTCTCTGCCCCAGAGACTCTTGCCATGTCCGAATACGTCCAGGAGAATCTAAAAAAGGGCTTTATCCGTAAATCCTCCTCTCCTGCCGGAGCCGGATTTTTCTTTGTGTCCAAAAAAGATGGCTCCCTACGTCCTTGCATTGACTACCGCGGTCTTAATAAAATCACGGTTAAGAACCGCTACCCCTTACCCCTCATCTCTGAACTCTTTGATCGCCTCCAAGGTGCCCACATCTTCACTAAATTGGACTTAAGAGGCGCCTATAACCTCATCCGCATCAGAGAGGGGGACGAGTGGAAAACGGCATTTAACACCAGAGATGGACACTTTGAGTATCTGGTCATGCCCTTTGGACTGTGCAATGCCCCTGCCGTCTTCCAAGACTTTGTCAATGAAATTTTTCGTGATCTGTTATACTCCTGTGTTGTTGTATATCTGGACGATATCCTAATTTTTTCTGCCAATCTAGAAGAACACCGCCAGCATGTCCGTATGGTTCTTCAGAGACTTCGTGACAACCAACTCTATGCCAAAATTGAGAAATGTCTGTTTGAATGCCAATCTCTTCCTTTTCTAGGATATTTGGTCTCTGGCCAGGGACTACAGATGGATCCAGACAAACTCTCTGCCGTCTTAGATTGGCCACGCCCCTCCGGACTCCGTGCTATCCAACGCTTTTTGGGGTTCGCCAATTATTACAGGCAATTTATTCCACATTTTTCTACCATTGTGGCTCCTATCGTGGCTTTAACCAAAAAAAATGCTGATCCCAAGTCCTGGCCTCCTCAAGCAGAAGACGCCTTTAAACGACTCAAGTCTGCCTTTTCTTCGGCTCCCGTGCTCTCCAGACCTGACCCTTCCAAACCCTTCCTATTGGAGGTTGATGCCTCCTCAGTGGGAGCTGGAGCTGTTCTTCTACAAAAAAATTCTTCTGGGCATGCTGTCACTTGTGGTTTTTTCTCTAGGACCTTCTCTCCAGCGGAGAGGAACTACTCCATCGGGGATCGAGAGCTTCTAGCCATTAAATTAGCACTTGAGGAATGGAGGCATCTGCTGGAGGGATCAAGATTTCCTGTTATTATCTACACCGACCACAAGAACCTCTCCTACCTCCAGTCTGCCCAACGGCTGAATCCTCGCCAGGCCCGGTGGTCTCTGTTCTTTGCCCGATTTAATTTTGAGATTCACTTTCGTCCTGCCGATAAGAACATTAGGGCCGATGCTCTCTCTCGTTCCTCGGATGCCTCAGAAGTTGATCTCCCTCCGCAACACATCATTCCACCTGACTGCCTGATCTCCACTTCTCCTGCCTCCATCAGGCAGACTCCTCCAGGAAAGACCTTTGTTTCTCCACGCCAACGCCTCGGAATCCTCAAATGGGGTCACTCCTCCCATCTCGCAGGTCATGCGGGCATCAAGAAATCTGTGCAACTCATCTCCCGCTTCTATTGGTGGCCGACTCTGGAGACGGATGTTGGGGACTTTGTGCGAGCCTGCACTATCTGTGCCCGGGATAAGACTCCTCGCCAGAAGCCCGCTGGTTTTCTTCATCCTCTGCCTGTCCCCGAACAGCCTTGGTCTCTGATTGGTATGGATTTTATTACTGATTTACCCCCTTCCCGTGGCAACACTGTTATTTGGGTGGTCGTTGATCGATTCTCCAAAATGGCACATTTCATCCCTCTTCCTGGTCTTCCTTCTGCGCCTCAGTTGGCTAAACAATTTTTTGTACACATTTTTCGTCTTCACGGGTTGCCTACGCAGATTGTCTCGGATAGAGGTGTCCAATTCGTGTCTAAATTCTGGAGGGCTCTCTGTAAACAACTCAAGATTAAATTAAATTTTTCCTCTGCATATCATCCCCAGTCCAATGGACAAGTAGAAAGAATTAACCAGATCTTGGGTGATTATTTGCGACATTTTGTTTCCTCCCGCCAGGATGACTGGGCAGATCTCCTTCCATGGGCCGAATTCTCGTATAACTTCAGGGTCTCTGAATCTTCCTCCAAATCCCCATTTTTCGTGGTGTACGGCCGTCACCCTCTTCCCCCCCTCCCTACCCCCTTGCCCTCTGGTCTGCCCGCTGTGGATGAAATTTCTCGTGACCTTTCCATTATATGGAGAGAGACCCAAAATTCTCTCTTACAGGCTTCTTCACGCATGAAGAGGTTCGCGGATAAGAAAAGAAGAGCTCCCCCCGTTTTTTCCCCTGGAGACAAGGTATGGCTCTCCGCTAAATATGTCCGCTTCCGTGTCCCTAGCTACAAGTTGGGACCACGCTATCTTGGTCCTTTCAAAATTTTGTGTCAAATTAATCCTGTCTCTTATAAACTTCTTCTTCCTCCTTCTCTTCGTATCCCTAATGCCTTTCACGTCTCTCTTCTCAAACCACTCATCCTCAACCGTTTTTCTCCCAAATCTGTTCCTCCCACTCCTGTTTCCGGCTCCTCGGACGTCTTCTCGGTCAAGGAAATTTTGGCTGCCAAAAAGGTCAGAGGGAAAAATTTTTTTTTAGTAGACTGGGAGGGTTGTGGTCCTGAAGAGAGATCCTGGGAACCTGAGGACAACATCCTTGACAAAAGTCTGCTCCTCAGGTTCTCAGGCTCCAAGAAGAGGGGGAGACCCAAGGGGGGGGGTACTGTTACGCCGAGCGCTCCGGGTCTCCGCTCCTCCCCGGAGCGCTCGCTTCACTCTCTCCGCTGCAGCGCTCCGGTCACGTCCTCTGACCCGGGGCGCTGCGATCCCGCTGCCAGCCGGGATGCGATTCGCGATGCGGGTAGCGCCCGCTCGCGATGCGCACCCCGGCTCCCCTACCTGACTCGCTCCCCGTCTGTTCTGTCCCGGCGCGCGCGGCCCCGCTCCCTAGGGCGCGCGCGCGCCGGGTCTCTGCGATTTAAAGGGCCACTGCGCCGCTGATTGGCGCAGTGGTTCCAATTAGGGTAATCACCTGTGCACTTCCCTATATTACCTCACTTCCCTTGCACTCCCTTGCCGGATCTTGTTGCCTTAGTGCCAGTGAAAGCGTTCCTTGTGTGTTCCTTGCCTGTGTTTCCAGACCTTCTGCCGTTGCCCCTGACTACGATCCTTGCTGCCTGCCCCGACCTTCTGCTACGTCCGACCTTGCTTCTGTCTACTCCCTTGTACCGCGCCTATCTTCAGCAGCCAGAGAGGTGAGCCGTTGCTAGTGGATACGACCTGGTCACTACCGCCGCAGCAAGACCATCCCGCTTTGCGGCGGGCTCTGGTGAAAACCAGTAGTGGCTTAGAACCGGTCCACTAGCACGGTCCACGCCAATCCCTCTCTGGCACAGAGGATCCACTACCTGCCAGCCGGCATCGTGACACCGACCACAGTGAACCGCAGCCTCCGGTCGGCTTCATTTTCGAAGGCAAAAACGCGGTCGACCACGTTTTTGCCTGCGGTCGGGAAACCGCATACGGCCGAAAACAAAGCCGACCGGAGGCTGCGGTTCACTCGAGTTGGCTCATAGACATGCATTAAATACGGTTCCCGAATACGGCTGAGTGCGGGAGCCGCAATTAAGCCCCGCCCCCTCCTCCCAGCCGTATACGGGAACCGTATTTAACAAAACGTGGTGTGAACCCTGCCTTAGGAGCCTCCTGCATACTGTTTTATTATATAGTTATAATCATATGAATCTGTCTCCTAAGCTCCCTCTAGTGGTGGCAGCAGGTTGTCAGAATTTTATCATTAAAGGGGTACTCCCATGGAAATCTTTTTTTTTTTAATCAACTGGTGCCAGAAAGTTAAACAGATTTGTAAATCACTTCTATTAAAAAATCTTAATCCTCCCAGTACTTTTTAGGGGCTGTATACTAAAGAGAAATCCAAAAAAGAAATGCATTAGCTCTTATGTCATGGCCACAGTGCTCTCTGCTGACCTCTGCTGTCCATTTTAGTAACTGTCCAGAGCAGGAGAGAATCTCCATAGCAAACATATGCTGTTCTGGACAGTTTCTAAAATGGACAGCAGAGGTCAGCAGAGAGCACTGTGGTCATGACATCAGAGGAAATGGATTTCTTTTTTGGATTTCTCTTTAGTATACAGCCCCTAAAAAGTACTGGAAGGATTAAGATTTTTTAATAGAAATGATTTACAAATCTGTTTAACTTTCTGGCACGAGTTGATTTAACCTCTTCAGGACATAGGGCGTATGGATACGCCCTGAATCCCGAGTCCTTAAGGACCGAGGGCGTATCCATACGCCCGTGGGAATTCCGGCCCCCACCGCTAGCCGGTTGGGGACCGGAGCCGGATGCCTGCTGAAATCGTTCAGCAGGCATCCCGGCATATCGCCCAGGGGGGTCATTATGCCCCCCCATGTCGGCGATCGCCGCAGATCGCTGGACAATTCAGTCCAGCGATCTGCGGCGATTCCGGGTCAATCGGGTCTCCGGTGACCCGGTGACCCGGAATTACTGGCTGTTCGGGGCCGTCTCTGACGGCCCCGAACAGCCAGAGCCTGCAGGGGTGAGGTGGCACTGGTGCCACCTCACGATCGCCCTGATTCGTCGGCCGGATTACCGGCCGACCAATCAGGGCGCCTGCTGCGGGTGTCACTCCCGCACCCGCTCCGCCCCTCTTCTGGAGGACGTGAGCGGGTGCGGGAAGACGACCCCCGGTGCTGGGGACCCCGATCCCCGGCGCCCCTGTTGGGATCGGGGCCCCAGGAGCAGCTGCGGCGGCGGGACTGACCTGCAGCGTCTGGATCGTTGGAGGTGAGTGACAGCCTCCTGCTGTTGCTTAGCAACAGCTCCCAGCATGCAAAAAGGGCATGCTGGGAGCTGTAGTTATGCAACAGCAGGAGGCAGACCACCACAACTCCCAGCATTCCCTTATGGGCATGCTGGGACTTATGGTTTTGCAACAGCTGGAGGCACATTCTTTCTATGTAAAAGTGTACCTTCAGCTGTTGTGTAACTACAACTCCCAGCTTGCACAAACAGCTAAAGTGCATGCTGGGAGTTGTAGTGGTGCATCTGCTGGTTGCATAACTACAACTCCCAGCATGCCCGTTGGCTGTTGGTGACTGCTGAGAGTTGTAGTTTTGCAACAGCTGAAGGCACACTGGTTGTGAAACTCAGTTTTTTTTTTACCTAACTCAGTGTTTCACGACCGGTGTGCCTCCAGCTGTTGCAAACTACAACTCTCAGCAGTCACCGTACACCATGCACCGTACATGCTGGGAGTTGTAGTTTTGCAAAAGCTGGAGGCACACTGGTTGTGAAACACTGAGTTAGGTCACAAACTCAGTGATACATAACCAGTGTGCCTACAGCTGTTGCAAAACTACAACTCTCAGCAGTCACCGACAGCCAACGGGCATGCTGGGAGTTGTAGTTTTGCAACAGCTGGATGTCCCCCCCAATGTGAACGTACAGGGTATACTCACATGGGCGGAGGATTACAGTAAGTATCCGGCTGCAAATTTGAGCTGCCGCAAACTTTCTGCTGCAGCTCAAATTGCCAGCGAGAAACTACTGTGAACCCCCGCCCGTGCGACTGTACCCTAAAAACACTACACTAACACAAAAAATAAAATAAAAAGTAAAAAACACTACATATACACATACCCCTACACAGCCCCCCTCCCCTCCCCAATAAAAATGAAAAACGTCTGGTACGCCACTGTTTCCAGAACGGAGCCTCCAGCTGTTGCAAAACAACTCCCAGTATTGTCGGACAGCCGTTGACTCTCCAGGCATGCTGGGAGTTTTGCAACAGCTGGAGGCACCCTGTTTGGGAATCACTGGCGTAAAATACCCCTATGTCCACCCCTATGCAATCCCTAATTTAGGCCTCAAATGCGCATGGCGCTCTCACTTTGGTACCCTGTCGTATTTCAAGGCAACAGTTAAGGGCCACATATGGGGTATCGCCGTACTCGGGAGAAATTGTGTTACAAATTTTGGGGGGTATTTTCTGCTTTTACCCTTTTTAAAAATGTAAAATTTTTGGGAAAACAAGCATTTTAGGTTAAAAAAAAAAATTTTTTTTACATATGCAAAAGTCGTGAAACACCTGTGGGGTATAAAGGTTCACTTAACCCCTTGTTACGTTCCCCGAGGGGTCTAGTTTCCAAAATGGTATGCCATGTGGTTTTTTTTTGCTGTCCTGGCACCATAGGGGCTTCCTAAATGCGGCATGCCCCCAGAGCAAAATTTGCGTTCAAAAAGCCAAATGTGACTCCTCTTCTGAGACCTGTAGTGCGCCAGCAGAGCACTTTTCACCCCCATATGGGGTGTTTTCTGAATCGGGAGAAATTGGGCTTCAAATTTATAGGGGTATTTTCTGCTATTACCCTTTTTAAAAATAAATTTTTTTTGGGAAAACAAGCATTTTAGGTAAAAATTATTATTTTTTTTTTACATTTGCAAAAGTCGTGAAACACCTGTGGGGTATTAAGGTTCACTTTATCCCATGTTACATTCCCCGAGGGGTCTAGTTTCCAAAATGGTATGCCATGTGTTTTTTTTTTGCTGTTCTGGCACCATAAGGGCTTCCTAAAGGTAACATGCCCCCCAAAAACCATTTCAGAAAAACGTACTCTCCAAAATCCCCTTGTCGCTCCTTCCCTTCTGAGCCCTCTACTGCGCCCGCCGAACACTTTACATAGACATATGAGGTATGTGCTTACTCGAGAGAAATTGGGCTACCAATACAAGTAAAAATTTTGTCCTTTTACCCCTTGTAAAAATTCAAAAATTGGGTCTACAAGAACATGTGAGTGTAAAAAATGAAGATTGTGAATTTTCTCCTTCACTTTGCTGCTATTCGTGTGAAACACCTAAAGGGTTAAAACGCTGACTGAATGTCATTTTGAATACTTTGGGGGGTGTAGTTTTTATAATGGGGTCATTTATGGGGTATTTCTAATATGAAGACCCTTCAAATCCACTTCAAACCTGAACTGGTCCCTGAAAAATACTGAGTTTGAAAATTTTGTGAAAAATCGGAAAATTGCTGCTGACCGTTGAAGCCCTCTGGTGTCTTCCAAAAGTAAAAACACGTCAATTTTATGATGCAAACATAAAGTACACATATTGTATATGTGAACCAAAAAAAAAATGTATTCGTAATATCCATTTTCCTTACAAGCAGAAAGCTTCAAAGTTAGAAAAATGCTAAATTTTCAAATTTTTTATCAAATTTACGGATTTTTCACCAAGAAAGGATGCAAGTATCGACAAAAATTTACCACTATGTTAAAGTAGAATATGTCACGAAAAAACAATCTCGGAATCAGAATGATAACTAAAAGCATCCCAGAGTTATTAATGTTTAAAGTGACAGTGGTCAGATGTGCAAAAAACGCTCCGGTCCTTAAGGCCAAAATGGGCTCCGTCCTGAAGGGGTTAAAAAAAAAAAGTTTTCCATGGGAGTACCCCTTTAATCACTTTGAGGGAAATTTATCAAGGGTTCTCCACCTCTACTGTAAATGTGACAAAAATTAGCAACTTTTTTTTCTTCCTACTCCACTTTTTCTTCCTACTCCACAGAAATGAAAGAAAACCAGAAAGAAAAGTGGGTCTGGTTGACCTGAGAGGGTGTCTCTGCAGTTGTCTCTACAGAAGTATTTTTTTCCATAGTAATCCAGCTGACACATTGGCTGGACAGGTTAATGAATTAATGGAGCTATCAAGCCATGTAATATTTAAAGGGGTACTCTGCATCTCAGTGTTTGGAACAAACTGTTCCGAACGCTGGAGCCGGCGCCGGGAGCTCATGACGTCATGACCCTGCCCCCTCATGATGTCACGCCCAGCCCCCTCAATGCAAGTCTATGGGAGGGGGGTGTGATGGCTGCCACACCCCCTCCCATAGACTTGCATTGAGGGGGCGGGGCGTGACATCATGAGGGGGCAAGGCTATGAAGTCAGGTGCTCCCAGCGCCGGTTCCAGCGTTCTGAACAGTTAGTTCCAAACACTGAGCAGCGGAGTACCCCTTTAAGAACCAGAGAATAGGCCATCTGTTTTACATCAGCAGCCATCTGATTTCTAGCACCTCCACCAATCAGCTCTCTGATGAGGCCTTAGCAAATAAATCGGCCAATGCTAAAATACCTTGCAGCGCCGCTAGAAATAATACAGATCAAGGCCCCGGGACCAGAAGTTTTTAGTAACACCCATATTTGAACACGTTGTGATACAGAAATGCTGTGAGTGCAGAGGTGGGGCAGCACAATAGAGTAAGCAGCACATGTAACTAAGTCTTCAACCCCTCTCACCCTTTTCCTAAATGATCTTATAGTCTAAGTTATGACCAAAACAAGGTTGATCAGGAGAAACACTTATAGAACTTCAATGTAACTTTCATTGTTTGTGAAGTCCTGGATCTTTATAGTAGGACATGATCTTTCTAGGAACTGTTGATTGTCCAGAAGCGTAACTACAGTATAGGGGGTGCTGAGGTAGTAGTTGCACCAGGGCCCTGGTGCCTAAAGTAGCCCCAAGTCACATCTGCCCTATAAGAGACCAGTATTCTGCATATTTTGCATTGGGGCCCCGAAGCTACAAGTTACGCCTCTGACCAGAAGGCATCACTGATGGGAGAGAAACCATAACACATGACTACCACTACATGTGGCGTGCTTCATTTTGTAACATCCCTCATCTACATCCCTGTTTGGCACATAATGAAAAATTTAGCAAGTACAATAGCCCTAGTATATAAAGTAGCTACGTATACCTGCGGCCAGAGGAATAAAGGCGTCATTCTTTTTAAATTGACCATTTTCATCCAAGAAATTCTTGGGGTTGAATTCATTTGGGTACAGGAAGCAGGTAGGGTCCTTCAGCACAGATGTTATCATGGGATACACATTGGTGTTCTAAAAGATAAAATAGTAAATTTTAAAATATTATCTATTTTAGAATACCTATTTTAAAATACCCTTTTAGTGCATTCAGAACTGTAAAGTGGCTACAAAGAGTATTTCTCTGCTAGAACCGACACATCCAAGGGTTACATACATGGCCCTTTAATTTCAGTAGGAACTCTTTAGTCCTTCCCTGTAAGGCTTCTTTCACACAGCCGTCATGCCCCGAATGGCCGTTACATAGTAATAACATAGTTTATAAGGTTGAAAAAAGACCAGAGTCCATCAAGTTCATGCTATATCCCTTATCAGTCCCTACGGAGTTGATCCAGAGGAAGGCAAAAAAAATCTCATACTAGAGGTAAAAATTCCTTCCCGACTCCAAATATGGCATCAGAATAAATCCCTGGATCAACGTTCTGTCCCTATAAATCTAGTATCCATAACCTGTAATGTTATTACTCTCCAAAAATGCATCCAGACCCCTTTTGAACTCTTACAGAGTTCACCATGACCACCTCCTCCAGGAGAGAATTCCACAGTCTCACTGCTCTTACAGTAAAGAACCCCGTCTGTGCTGGTGTAGAAACCTTTTTTTCTCTAGGCGTAGAGGATGCCCCCTTGTTATAGATACAGTAAATGTCCAAAAAGAATTTACAGTCGGCACTGCCTATCTTCCTCTGTGGTTCAAGCCTGTGAGTTGGCTCTGACTAGCCAGTGTCCAATAACTGATTGCTCCACCCGGTGCTCAGTGGTAAAGAGTCATAGTTCAAAGACGAATACCTTAATGTAGAAGAAGACCACGGCACTCGCTTCGGATGCAATTAAAATCCTTTATTCCCGCTGCAGGTACTTGTAGGCGTCAGGAGGGGAGAAGAGACGTCCGTTCCAGTGGAAGCAGCGCGAGCTGCGAAACGGACGTCGTCCCGTCTCTTCTCCCCCTCCTGACACCTACAAGTACCTCCAGCGGGAATAAAGGATTTTAATTGTATCCAAAGCGAGTGCCGTGGTCTTCTTCTACATTAAGGTTATAGATACAGTCCTGGGTATAAATAGATCATGGGAAAGATCTCTGTACAGCCCCCTGATATATTTATACATAGTTATTTGGTCGCCCCTAAGCCTTCTTTTTTCTAAACTAAATAACCTTAATTCTGATGATCTTTCTGGGTACTGTAGTCCTCCCATTCCCCGTATTACTCTGGTTGTTCTCATCTGCCACTTCTCAGCCCAAACCTCCAACCTATACCGTTTATCGGAATGGAGTACAACGGACAACAACAGGTCCCGATGGATCCAAATGACTATAATGACATCCGTCGGGCGCTGTTTATAGCAGGAGAAAAAGACGGCACATGCATAAATTTTTCTCCCGCTATTCTCCCCTAATTTTTCAATGCCCGCTGTACTGCCGGGACATAACGGCAGTGTGAAAGAAGCCTAATTTCCATGTGGAGGCACTGCACATGTTTCTGATGTTCTTCAAATACAGTGAGTAATTTTTATGCCCTAACAAGTGCCCATAACTTTAGACCTTTGTTTGTAAACATTATCCACAACAAACTAAATACTGTAGGTACCACGACATACTAACCAAAAGTCTTTACATCCAAACATTTTAGGAAACATACCATAGGAATGGAGTACCCTCTGTATGTAATGTCTCTTGTTGTTTTCCGTGGTATACCCATTGGAACCAAATCTATGAAACGTTGTATTTCATGAATAACAGCATCAGTGAATGGCATCTGACTCCGGTCATCAATATTTGGGCATCGGTCTCGACCAATGACCTTGTCAATTTCCTTGTGAACTTTGGCTAGAAGTAATGAGATACAATGATAACAGAATGTATAAGAGTTTTGTATTTTTTAAACAGTTATGGGCTTTGATACTATATTAACATGGTCAAAGTTCACAATGCATGCCATCTTAGTGTTACCTATTGCTAGGTGTTTCCATAAAAACAAAAAACATTCAAATATTTAGAATTCAATAAATATAAGAATCAGTAACTTGCTCATACGTAGTCCTATCCCACCACAGTGTACCGCCCAATGGTTTTATAGGCCATTGGATTGTTGAATGAAGGGAACACAAAACCCAATAGTCAGACTAGCTGAAAGTATTCATATACAAGAAGATTATACATTACAAAGCATAAATATTCAAATGTATAAATCAATGAATTAATTAAAACCAACTTCAGATAGAATAGTTTACAGACTGGAAAGAACTACACAACTTCCTCTGGAGCATATGGCAGCTGATCAGTACTGGAAGGATTAAGATGTTTAAATAGAAGTCATTTACAAATATTATGCAAGGTTCACATTGTGGAAATTTTGACCGGAATTCCGCTGAGAAATTTCGATTGGAAATTTCGTGCAGCAGAAACCCATAGCTGGCAATAAGATTCCGCTGCACAGTACACACTATGGAATATTTGCCTTGGATGTTTCTACACTGAAAATCTGCCACCAAAAGAATGATTTGAGGTTGGCAATTTCTGTGCGGTCCTAGTGCCGACAGTTGGAGCCAGTCGGTGCTGGCTGGACTCGGAAGCTCTGGATGGAATTTTTGTGTCTGGAGCTTCTCAAGTGAGGACCCAGCCTTAAAGGGGTACTCTGCCCCAGACATCTTGTTCCCTATCCAAAGGATAGGGGATAAGACGTGTGATCTCTCCTGCAGCACCCCGTTCCTCAGCTGCACGGAGCGAGGATTGCTCAATGGCTGATGATGGGTGATACAGGGGATATGGTGTGACGTCATGAGGGGGTGGAGTCATGATGTCACGCCATGTCCCCTGTATCGCCCATCATCAGCCATTGAGCAATCCTCGCTCTGTGCAGCTGAGGAACGGGGTGCTGCAGGAGAGATTACCTCCTCAATGTAAGTCTATGGGAGGGGGTGTGGTGGCCATCATGCCCCCTCCCATAAGCTTGCATTGAGGGGGCAGGGTGTGGCGACATGAAGGGTTGGGGCTTGACATCACAAGGCGGCAGATCCGTGATGTCACGATACTCCATCGCCTGTATCGCCCATCACCAGCCACGGAGTGATCCTTACTCTGTGCAACTGAGGAACAGGGTGCTGCAGGAGAGATTGCGGGGGTCCCCAGTGGCAGGACCCCGCGATCAGACATCTTATCCCCTATCCTTTGGATAGGGGAAAAGATGTCTAGGGGTGGAGTACCCCTTTAAGCTAATTTATATTTTTATTAACTATGCTTATGTCCATTATGAATTATTGTAGCAGATTATTGATGTATTCATTTATTCTATTGGATTTTGTGTTAATTCCATTCATTATTAAATGCCATATAGAATACTAATTTATATATTTTTGGGATTATAATAATCGGGATTCATTTTTTGTTATAAGCATTACCTAGTGGGTGGTAACGCCAAGGTGTCAAGCACTGCCGACTTTGACCTTGTCAAAAGATACATGTGTATGTCAGTGTAACAAGTATGTGATGAAGTATGGATGGTCTGTACAAAACCTGCTATCCTGCTAATGAAAAAGAAAGTTCACGTGTCACCATGATTGTACATGGGTTGCACACCTCAGTAGAGATCAGAGCCTGGACAATACCTATTTTCCTACTGACTATACTGACTGCTACTTTGTTTACTGGGGATTGCAACAACCTGGAAAGGGACAAGGAAGCAATCCAGGAAAAGGGCATTACATAAGGACATAAGAGTTCCCTGTTTGTGTATTTATTTTTTTTTTTTTTTTTTTTTTTTGTGGGAGATTAGCTCCATAGAACCTGTCAAATAGTGCCAAAATAGCACTGTCTGTTTTTTCAGTAACAAAACAAATACAGCCTTTAACTTCAGGCACAAGTGAACACAAAATAAATCCTGTTTATCCAGCGCTAACTACACAAACTCTGCCGTCTCCCTACAGGTGGCTTACTATCACACTCAAGAGAGTCGCACAAAATGTCACACGAACATTAAGTAAATGTCTACTTTTTGAGGCTGCTGACCTCAGAACACAGAGGTTTCAAAGGGTTCCTCCCTTGCAGAGTGACTCTCACCAAGTTTTAAAGCCCAGTGACAAGCTGTCTTCAGCACCTGTGCTGATCTCAGCTAGTCTAAAATCCTGGAGTGGCCCAGAAGGGGATAAAAGCCCCCACTATAAAACCTACCTTTTACATATGATAACAGGACCAACATCCCTGGCAAGCTAAGTCTCACCAGGTCTTTTATCTATGTCCTCTATTCTCTGTATCTCACCAGCTTTCTCTGCACAGGCTGTTTCCCTGAAACCAGGTATACACATAAGACAGGTGCCTTGGGGGAATATAGCAATTCCTGATGACTAATACTGTCATTGTCTCAAAAGATTAAATATTTATATATTCAGATTAAACATATTTCCTGTCCTTGCCTGTAATACAATACAGTGACCCCCCCAACCTACGATGGCCCCGACATACGATCATTTCAGCATATGATGACCTATCAGAGGCATGTTGAAGGCAGCATCAACATACGATGCTTTTGTATGTCGGGGCCATCGCATAAACGGCTATCCTGCAGTGCAGACTGCTTCAGCTGTCACCGGATAGCTGTTTACGGTGCCCCGTGTGGTCCGCTGACCATCACTTACCTGTCCTCGGGGCTCCGGCGCGTCCTCTTCGGGATCCCCTCCATAGTCGTCATCACGTTGCTGTGCACGCTGTCCCGTCATCAAATAGGAGCGGTGTGCGTAGCGACGTGATGGCGACGACGGAGAGCGAGGATGCTGGGGAAGCAGAGGCCTTGCTGGAGCGTCGGGGACACCCCGGGGACGCGGCGACAGTGATGGAAAACAACATCCAGGGCAGCGGTGACGGTCCGGATTGGCAGGGACACGCGAGTATAACCTCCAATATCAGCAGTCTTCAACCTGCGGACCTCCATATGTTGCAAAACTACAACTCCTGGCATGCCCGGACAGCCGTTGGCTGTCCGGGCATGCTGGGAGTTGTAGTTTTGCAACA